>NC_054700.1:43483461-43640961 GCF_016097555.1 Gigantopelta aegis | reverse complement strand
CTCTCGTGGTGTCGTTAAACAACAAAAAAAAAACCTTTTACTTTTTTTATCACTGCGCTAGGTATGCATGGTATAGAGAGAAAAATCTTTTTTATTATTATTATTAAAAAATTTAGGATATGTAATTTTGAAGGCATGGTCGGATACAGAGGGAAGCAGCACCACTTGCTTGTTTGACAGTTTTATGGGGTTGTTTTACTGGGGGTTGTTTTACTGGGGGTTGTTTTACTAACGTTTACATTTTGCACATGCACCCTTACTTTCAAATATCAATAATAATTCTCCCCTGGAAGATCAAGACAATAAATGTTAAAACTTCATTGAAAACTAAAGTGAACTTACAAAACAAATTTACGTAAAATGTCATTTTCGTTTTTATTACTGAAATTAATCATATGTACGTACGTTTGCTTATACTCACCTATTCATCTATTCATTTATTCATCTATTCATTTATTCATCTATTCATTTTAACTTGGATTGCGTGATTTTATGGTAGACATGGGGCGGTATTTAGCTCAGTCGGTCGAGTGCTTGCTTGGGGTGCTTGCCTCGCAGAATCGAACCACCTCGGTGGATTCATTAAACCGATTGGTTTTTTCTCGTTCCAGCCAGTGCACCACAACTGGTCAAAGGCCGTGGGTATGTGTTTTCCTGTATGTGGGAAAGTGCATGTAAAAGATCCCTTGCTGCATTAAGAAAAATGTAGCCGGTTTCCTCTGATGACAACGTGTCAGAATTACCAAATGTTTAACATTCAATAACCGATGATTAATTAATCAATGTGTTCTAGTGATGTCGTTATACAAAACAAACTTCTTTATTTTATGGTAGACATTTGGAATCTATATCTACTAAATACGATGCACCACCTAACAAAATGATGGTTGATGCTAATCCAGTTTTTAAACTTGTACATAGTTTTTCATCTCTTTAGTGAAACTTTGTTTTTCAACGCTTTAGATGAAGAGATGGATTTGATAGCAGTGATCCATGAGGACTGTCACCACAGCTGTACTTATTCCAATAAGCTCTGTCCTGTGCTAGTTTCGATTTAGTAAATTGGTATCGGTGTGGCAGTCCTCTTTGAGGCGGTGCAAGAGGGATGGAATATTCAATAAAGAATTTCTTCGGGAGTGGCTGGCCACGTATATGCACCCCCCCCCCCCCCCACACACACACACACACACCCTATCAAATTTAAATAACGTTACATAGCCAAATATATAAAAAAAAAATTGCGTTGTTGGTCTCATCACGAGGAATTCGCCACCACACACACCCCTACCGTACCCCCCCCCACCTCCGCCTGCACACCGCCACCCTCCACCCCATTAAAAATCTTGTCCACCAAAGTCCGTTTCTTGTAATTGGGAATTGGGAAATTGTTTAACGCGCACATTCAGAGCAAGCTGTTGTAGCATACGCCTGTCCTGGGCACATGTACCGGCCTCAGCCGCTTCCTCCGTCCAGGACAGGAAAGGGTTGGGGAGGGTGAATGGAGGGACCGCCTGCACTGGCAGGTGCAAGGGAGCACCAGCAGTCCAACCGTAGTTGGTAACAGGCGGGAGGTGGTATGGTGCTATATATAATTTGGAATGTCCCGTAGGATTAAGCCAAAGAGAAATGGTGCGCATTTTAAAGATGGAAGTTTGGCGAAATTTTTATGGTCGTTCTAAAAATAAAAGGTAGGGAGCTACGTATGAGTTTGCCGACAGTAGCTCGTATTTCTTGTTATTCCAAATTTAATTCCAAAAAGGTTAACGTGCACATTCAGAGCAAGCTGTTGTAGCGCACGCCTGTCCTGGGCACAAGTACCGGTCTCGGCCGGTTCCTCCGTCCAGGACAGGATTTCTTGTTATAACCGTAACCGTAACCGAGGAGTTAATGTGCACATTCAGAGCCCTCAGCTATGACGCCGAACGAGATAGACGTTGTCGACTGCTCTGTGCAATTAACCCCCCCCCCCCCCCCCCCCCCCCGCAACCTGGGGGGATTAATTGCTACATACGGCTCGCTGCTTGAATACCGAGTCTCGTACACCGTGTCACGATGGATGGTCGAAGAAGCTGAAGAATGAAGAGGCACCTGCCCCATCGGATCTCACCTCAACGACCACGACGGGACCGAACGAGTTAGACACTGCAATATGTGACACCCCGTAGGCGACACCCGTCGAGACGCAGGCCCGGAAAGCTGCTGTTCCCAAACGGAAGGCGACAGCTCCCCCGAGCGGCCAACCAGTAAAGCCAAGCCAACCGTCCAAGCAACCACCGAAACCGGACATGGAACTATCTGAGCAGTGGTCACTTCAGGCCGGGAAACTACATCAGCGATACGCTCAGATAGTGAAGGTTAACCTCGAGAATGTTCGGCAGCTCATTACGCAACCAAAGCACGAGGCCTACCAACCGTTGCCAGCAAGCCCTGCAGAAGGAGACTACGCCATTCACAAGGTCACGTTGCGGGAGGGACATGGACTCTGCCTCACCATCCGCCGGAAGGGACTATACCATCAAGGTCTGCTCATCCACGAAATGGACAACCCGACCATCCATCGTGTCATCAAGACCATTACCGGGAAGGATTACCGTCCAATAGCCAAGCTGTTAGCAACCTCCACATACCGGCAGTACCTCCCGCAACTGGACGCCACGAACTTCATCGGGTCTCCGTGACGACATCCTCACCACCAACCTCCTTTGCCTCCGTGAGTAGGACTTAGTCAGACTTTAAACCTTTTTTGGCCGCCATTTCAAAAAAAATGTTTATTATTTTGTAAAGAGTCTGGCACCCTTTATTTTTGGCAGTCCGTCTAAATTGCTCCAATCACCTTCAACTTTGGATGAGCAGTCAAATTTTTTGTTTGGCCTTAATTTTAACCGGACATGGTTATTCTCAACTCTGCTAAATTTTTCCAAATTCCGCCCACCTCAAACTTACCCTCCCCCTCCTGCCCCGGAATTGGTCACTGGCGAAGTCAGAGGTTTAGTCCGGGGTAGACGTGCCTGAACCTAAGTTGGATATGGGCACGTAAATACAGTTCCCATTCCCATTCAGAGCAAGCTGTTGTAGCGCACGCCTGTCTTGGGCACAGATTCTTGTTATGACAAGACAAGACAAAGAGATTTACGTGCACATTCAGAGCAAGCTGTTGTAGCACACGCCTATCCTGGCCACAGGGACCGGCCTTGGCCGGTTCCCTCTGTCCAGGACACGATTCTTGTTATCATTTGGTTTGATCTTTTTACATGTTGAAACCAAACTGGTTTTGTTTGACGTTACGCCAACGTTGTGTGGTATTGGTGTATTATTGCTTTTGCCAAAATGCCGAGCGGAGGTGCATTAAGTCGATTTTTGGGTCCAAGACATTATGAAATGGCCAGGAATTGGTAAAATAAGGGTTTCATTTCTTCTGCATAAATGTATTAGTCAATTAGTAAATGAACTGGCCTTTAGTTTTAATAATAGCTATTGAACGTGTACCGTCGGAGCTTTGAAGGTCATTTGTGTTGCCACTATTCATTCTGGCCCCGTCGAGCCGTTGCCGGATCGGACAAGTTTATCTTCATTTAAAAAGTTTTTTAAAATGTAGCAAATAGTTTAACACTCTGCCATCCAGTCCTCATGTTTTATATTATGATATATAATATTTAATTGTTACTATTTGCATGTACGAATCACGGTAACAGTTCATCGAAGTTTAAAGTTTGTTTTGTTTAATGACACCACTTGATATATTAGTTGTAGTGCACTGTTTGGGATGGGGAGGAAAACCTAATCAGAGAATGATTTGATTCTGTGATGCAAACACCTCAGGCGAGCACTCGTCCGACTGAGCTAAATCCCACTCCATGCAGAAACAATTGCACTACAGGTAACTATATATTTTTCGTTCCAGCCACTGCACCACAACTGGTATATCAAAAGCCGTAGTATGTGCTATCCTGTCTGTGGGATGGTGCATATAAAAGATCCCTTGCAACTAATGGAAACGTGGCTGGTTTCCTCTCTAAGACTATGTCAAAATTACCAAATGTTTGACATCCAATAGCCGATGATTTATTAATCAATGTGCTCTAGTGGTGTCATTAAACAAAAACCAAACATTTTATTTTGCATAACTCGTCCTGACCTCATAAATAATGTATGCCAGGACGTTAGATATCACTAATTTGGGCACAACAGCCTTTTTGTCTGTTCTGAGCACATCACGGTCATTTTAGTGTAGTAATGTTAATAATAGCTGGTAAAGATTTGTACATATTCAGAAATGCATTTCAAGTTATTTTAATCTTATTACAGCTTAACATTCTGTTGATTTTGAGGTCAAATATTTTGAGGCTTACATGTTTGTACTTAATTTGGGATTCATGGTTGGAAAAAAATCCATGTCAATCGAGGCACATGCAGTGAATCATATTGTACTATAACACATCGCATCTCATGTTAGTTGTGACACTGAACTGTACATCCTGCCCCGTTTAATAAGCTCATTATGACTCTACATTATGGCAGAATCTAGCTCAGTCGGTAGAGTGCTCGCCTGAGGTGATCGAAACTCTTCAGTGGGCCCATTCTCTGATTGGGTTTTTCTCCCATCCCAACCAGTGCCCCGCAGCTGTTCTATATCAAAGTCCATGGTTTATGTTTTCCAGTCTATGGAAAAGTGCATAAAAAGTGAAAAAAATCTCTTGCCTCTTAATGGAAAAATGTAGTTGATTTCCTCTTGAGACTACAAGTCTAAATTATCAAATGTTTGACATCCAATAGCCAGTGATTAATAAATTATATGTTCTAGTTGTGTCGTTAAACAAAACAAACTTTAACTTTTAACACCTTCATAATATTTAGAGCTGGGTGGTATACTGTACATACCGCTCAGCATCGGTATCAAAAAAAAAAAAAATTGGTATTGAAAAATGTAATCAGCCATTTAGTAAAGCACTAACAATATATCTGAAGAATGTGAAATAGCCAAATAGTAGAGAGTGATGAGGGCCTTGTGTATGGAATTTTATTACATGAGATTAGCGGATGAGACTTAACTCGGGCATGCATGTAAAGCCGAGTATACTGAAAATATTGGTATTGGTATTGTATTAGTACTGTATACTGTACCGATACCAAGGTAAATCTCCCCCAAGATACCAGTATCAGGGCTTCTAGATTATGGTAGCCCCACTCCCATGGCTAGTGATATTCAGTGTTCGGCTAGTAAATAACTACTATAACTAGCCCGACGGTTAGTGGAAAAAAACCCTTGTCAAATGTTGCAGTTACATATTTTATAAATATGAATATCCTGCCCCCTCTTTCCACCCCCAATCTAAGGATTTTTAAGTTCTATCTCCCTCTCTAGGTGACATCTGATTTTTTTTTTTTTATAATTTTTATTACCCCAGAAACCATTTGGTAATGTCAGGGTTGGGGGCCCTGAAGTCATTACTTACAGTACAAGTCTATAATATTCTATAATATAACTACATATAGGCCTATATCTCAGGGATCTATCCAGACATTCTCTGGTATCCAAAAAGGTCCCCCTCCCAAAAGAAACAGGCATTGAAAATTCTCAATTTGTCTTCATTGTTTATTTTGACATCTGATTATTACTATTAGTAAAATTGTATTTATTTAAAGTAGGGCTAGTGAATTTTTAATCGTGGCTAGTACATTTTTAAAATCACTGATCCCATGGCTAGTGGATTTTTATAAAATTCTAGAAGCCCTGCAGTACTGAACCTGAAATTTCAATACCGCCCAGCTCGACCTGTATCGGACCATGGCTTGGTAAAGTTGTCTTTATGAGGAACAAACGTAGTTTACTTTTCACACTACGTGTACATGTGCTAATGTTGTTTATCTGTTTATAGGATTCCTTCGCTTGGGATCTTTGGAGCGACCTGGGTAGGAACGCTATTGTACTTTACAGACTGGAAGCTGGTTTTACAATACATGCCATATTACAACACCAAGTTTAAATCAGAAGAAACCAAATAACAGTCAACAATCCATTGAGGTATTTGTATACATGTATATATTTCAAAAGAAAAAATATTGATACAAAGTAATTTTGTGATCTCTGAATCATACAGTATACATGTATCTATGTATAATGAATTAAAAATCATATGTATCGGGGGGGGGGGGGGGAGGCATAGCCCAGTGGTACAGCACTCGCTTGATGCGCGGTCGGTTTAGGATCGACCCCCGTCAGTGGGCCCATTGCGCTATTTCTCGCTCCAACCAGTGCACAACTGGTACATCAGAGGCCGTGGTATGTGTTATCCTGTCTATGGGATGGTGCATATAAAAGATCCCTTGCTGCTAATCGAAAAGAGTCGCCCATGAAGTGGCAACAGCGGGTTTCCTCTCTCAATATCTGTGTGGTCCTTAACCATATGTCTGACGTCATATAACCGTAAATAAAATGTGTCGAGTGCGTCATTAAATAAATCATTTCCTTTCATATGTATCATTTATCACCTCATTGGGCACTCATAACCAGGGAAATAAACATCTATTTCTCACCGAAAAAGGATCATGCATTGATGTAAGGTACAATGCTATTGGACGATTTGACACTTAAAAACAATATTTACAAAGTAAATGCAGGGCAGGTCTAGCTCTGGGTGTTTCAGAAAATTTCGCCAAATTATATCAAAACTAAATCTATAGCTGTTTTCTAACAAAATATCAATTATTACACAAAATTTGTTTGCCAAATTAAAATATAATTCGCCAATTGTTTTTAAAATTCGCAGTTGGTGAATTTGGTGAATGGCAGAGTTACCTCTGAAATGACTCGCCATCATTTGATAATCACACAAAAAGATGTCCCATATTTTAAAGACTTTGCATTTACGCCTCTGTGTTAAATTCATTGTTAAATTTCTTAATAAAAAGTTATTTTAAATACTACAATATTATAGATTTTTTTTTTTAACAAAATAAATACAAAGAACTTTGTTTCTGAAAATTACGTGTATCTGTGAACATGAAAACCCCACAAAGTTATGTATTCGGAACTGAGAATCTCACTTCTTTTTTTTACTCCAGAAGATGGCATACACATCTCAGGGTTTAATTTGTATAGTGTTTCATTTGTTTATAGAAAGTATCTTGATCAGGGTACGGCCCTGTTTGTGTAAAGGAGTTTACATTGTTTCTATATTTATATGTACTGTGCTGTACTATATGGATATCAAAAATAAAAATCTTTTTAAATAGGAATTATAGAGGAGTTAATAAATAAATAAATACATGTAGAATTATAAACTAGGTGCCTGTTATTATCAAATTTATTTCGCTCATAAAATAATTTACATTTGTCACTAAAGCTTGTAACTGTATAATTACAAACTTTCCGAATTTATACGATTTACTGTATTCTGATTGGCTGACGTCACCAAAAAACCAAGCGTTATCCTTCCATAAGCCTCATAAAAATACGTCATCACGGAAGACCAAGATCGATTGGAACTATTTTTAGCTGGATGGGCGAGAAGCCCAATGACCCAGTTCGGTGATCGTTTTAAAAATAGAACAAGGAAGTGACCTGTTTTCTCGATTAAAAAAATAAGGGAAACTGGATGAGATATTCATGTTATAAATTTTAAAAAATTACAATATATTTTTTATTTGTTTTTATTCTGTTAAAAAAACACCCCAAAACATCCAATAGTATGTATACATATATTCCTACGCTTATTTACAGAACATGGCTGACGGTAAGAACGAAAGAAATTATTTTTGAGTGTTTTAAGGTACACTTCTTGTACTGTTTGTAATTATAAGAATTGTTTCTAATTTTTTAGGAATTTATCGATGTATAAAAGTCACAAATGTAGTATAAAATCGCTTTGCTACGCTATGCGATTTTATACCATTTGTGACTTTTATACATCGATAAATTCCTAAAAAATTAGAAACAATTCTTATATGTTTCTTGTATGGTCCCCAGTTATTGGTTAAAACTGTGATTGACAGATATGCACCCACCCCCACCTGCACTTAAATTAATTTTTAAAACTATATATTCCACCCTGTTCCTCTAGAAACTTTACTCACTACTCTCTAGAACCCCCTTACATGATGCATCGGCAAGTGTTATTTTACTACATGGGATCAGTCTGTAATACGAAGGGGTGGAAGGGTGTAACATACCAGGTTTTTTTTTTTACATGGTGTAATTGCTGATCAGCCACTTTGTACCAATCAACAAACTATAGTTTAATGTATTATATACTGTGCATTAAAGTTGCATTCTGAAAGTTTCAAGTGTCATATTTCACTATTTTTTATATTGATTTATGATACTATACATGTATTTTCATATTATAATTAACTTGGAAATATCAAAATTGTAACATGTTGTGAATGTGTACATAAACAGTGGTTTCGGAGTGAGAATATTGTAACGCATACTGTTACATAGAAAATGTTTTCATCTAAATAGCAGTCAGACATTTATCGATATGGATATGTGATTCAAAGTAGCATTGCAACATCATACCTTAACCTGTCAGTCAGCCTTTTTAGATTTTCAAGGGGAGCAATCTAGCTTAGTTGGTAGAGCATTCGCCTGACGTGCTTGCATCATAGGATCAAATCACGTAGTGGACACATTCTCAGATTGGGATTTTTTTTCACATCCCAACCAGTGCCCCACGACTAGTACATATATATACATATATGTTTTTATGAGGAATAATATATATGTATATATAAGGCTGTGGTAGGTTTTGTCTTGTCTGGGAAAAACTTTAATGTATATAAAAGATCCCTTGCTGCTAATGAAAAAATATAGCAGGTTTTCTCTACGACAATATATGTAAACTTTAACAATTACCAATGTTTGACATCCACTAGCTGATGATTAATAAATCAATGTTCTAATGGTGTTGTCAAACAAAAACAAAAACAAACTTCCACTTTTTTTAGATGTTCCATTAATTAATATAAATATACAAGTAGAAAATTTAATTATTTGGTTGTAGGTGTGTATGTAACTTTAAGTTAAACTTTACATTTAACAAGTTTTTAAGGGGGCGTCTGAGGGGACATTATTCACCTTTTACTTTTGCAAGACCAGATGGCCAGATTTCATCCTGTTTACTTTGTTTTTTCAGATACGTTTTACAAGACCAATAATATAAATTAATAAATATTAAATTAAATTATTTTGTTGTTATTGTTTATGGGTATGTCATTTCAAATATGAACTTTACATATCACTTTTTTTTTGGGGTGGGTAGGGGTCATTGTTCACCTTTTACTTTTGCAAGACCAATAATTAGATAGCCAGATTTTACTCAGTTTATTTTGTTTTTGTTTTTCAGATACATTTCATGTTGTACATGGAGAGGCAGAATCTGTGACTAGGACAGTGTTATCACAGTACCACAAACAAATCAATGGACTGAAACATTTTGTGTGCTTGAATAGGAAAATTGTATAAATCTTTGTGCTGGTAAATAAACCCCCAAAACTCATTTCCTTCGAGTCATTTTGTCTATACCATTATGTTAACTTATATATTAGACCTCCAAGTGTCAGAAAATGTAATATAAACATTTTATTGGGGGGGGGGGGGGGGGTAGGTACTGGGTTCGTATCTTAAAAGGGGGCTGGATGTAGCCCAGTGGTAAAGCACTTGCCTAATATGTGGTCGGGTTAGGATTGATCCCAGTTTGTGGGCCTATTGAGCTATATCTTGTTTCAGTCAGTGCACCACAACTGATGTATCAAAGGCTGTGGTATGTGCTGTTCTGTCTGTAGGATGGTGCATATAAAATAAAATATTCCTTGCTACAAATGGAAAAAATGTAGCAGGTTTCCTCTCTTAAGACTATACACTAAAAATTACAAAAAATTTGACATCCAATAGCCGATGATCAATAAATCAATGTGCTCTAGTGGTGTCGTTAAACAAAACAAACTTCTTTTTTCTCATATGGGCAATGCTGGTTCAAGTGGGCAACACTGTTAAGTATTGTATTACGGCTGTTAACAACTGTCAATATTTTCGTATGTCTATGAAGAGGGTGTTTTGCTACAATCTACCCTGTCTTAAATTTGGTCTTAAAACTGGACAGAAATATTTCAAGGACAATTTGTATAAGCATTTTTATGTTAAAGTGTGGGTCTAGCAGCCAATAGAATGCTCCCCTGAGGAGCTCTGGTCAAAGGATGAAATCCCCATGGTGGATCTATTCTCCAATGTACATGTAGTTGTTTGTCCAATTCCAACCACTTCCTGCAATTTGTATATGACAGGTTGTGGTAGGTGCAGTCATGTCTATGGGAGGCACCACAACTGGTCAAAGGCTGTGGTATGTGCTGTCCTGTCTGTGAGAACGTATATAAAAGATCCCTTGCTGCATTACGAAAAATGTATCATGTTTCCTCTGCTGACTACATGTCTGAATTACCAAATGTTTGACATCTAATAGCTGATGATTAATTAATCAATGTGCTCTAGTGGTATTGTTAAACAAAACAAAAACTTTTGATGGAAAAATGTAGCTATCATGTTTCCTCTGACTACATCACAATGACCAAATGTATAGTCATAAAAAGGTTTTCTTTACTTATTCTTAATTTTTTGCAGTTCATCAGCATATACCCGGTAGTTTCTTAGCATATTGAACAGCCTTCAAAAGATATTGCTAATGGGGATATATTAGTAACTTGTACCATCCAATTCCAAGACAAAATCATTCAATATTGAAAAATGTGTATTGAGAAGATCAGATTTGGATATAAAGTTAGAACTGTAGCTATATGGTATCACATAGTTTGTTACTTGGACATTTGGTCGAGTGAAAAACTAACGAAACAAATTGCCACCGCACAGGCTACTCTTTAACAAAAATGCAAGAGATCTTTTATATGCACTTTTCCATAGAACAGTACATACCATGGCCTTTTGATGGTGGTTGGGATGGGAAGAATCGCTCCATCAATTCTGCACTGAACAACATCCATTACTTGTACATACTTGTGTTATTTAATTATCTGTCGCATGTCCACATGTTTTTTGGGGGGACAGGACGTAGCCCAGTGGTAAAGCATTCGCTTGATGTGCGGTTGGTCTAGGATCAATCCCAGTCAGTGGGCCCATTGGGCCATTTCTTGCTCCAGTGCACCACAATTGGTAACTCAAAGGTCGTGGTATGTGCTATCCTGTCTGAGATGGTGCATATAAGATTCCTTGCTGCTAATCGAAAACAGTAGCCCATGAACTGGCGACAGCGGGTTTCCTACCTCAATATCTCTGTGGTCCTTAACCATATAACCGTAAATAAAATGTGTCGAGTGCGTTGTTAAATAATAAAACATTTCCTTCCTTCTACACGCTTTCTGCTAGCCCAGCAGAAGAGTATTATACATGTAATGCAGTTTCACGCATGTGCAGGTGTCCTGGGTTTTTGTGTATGGGTGGGATTTAGCTCAGTTGGTCGAGTGCTCACTCTAGGTGCTTGTGTCGAACCACTTTGGTGGATCCATTCAGTTGATTGGGTTTTTTATCGTACCAACTGGTAAAATGCTGTGGTATGTGCTTTCTGGTCTGTGGGAAAATGCATATAGAAGATCCTTTCTGCTAATGAAAAGTGTAGTAGGTTTCCTCTGATGTACTACTACGTGTCAGAATTATCAAATGTTTGTGACATCCAATAGTCGATGATCAATAAATCAATGTGCTCAAGTGGTGTCATTAAACAAAACAAAACTAACATTTTATTTGAAACATGCGATTCTTGCCTAGCACCATTTCAGGAGAGCGATATACAGCTCGCCTTGATTTTGCTCATGCAAAGACCAACATGGAAGTTTAATATGATTAAACCTGAGAATAATCCAGCTAAAGGTCTGTGGCATTAGATTTAGGAAAAAATGGGATGTTAATTCTCTATGTACTTTTTTGCCTTGGGACTATATTCTTTTTTGTTTCAATGGCATGTTGTTTTTTGCTGTCGACATTTTCATAATTGCAGGGGTAGATTCTTTAATACACAGTAGCTGGCAAGCATTTGGTTGTCCACTTTTCTCCATCCTGTAACATCTATACTAGACTGCCCTCTAGCCCTAAACCAACGGCAGGGCTAGAGGACACTCGAGCTACATGTATTTGATGCGACGTTTGCTGTCAACACATCTAAATGCTCTTTACTGATCTTGCACATTTAGGTTTAAAAGCAAAAAAACACACCACCAAATGACAAATGAACACTACATTTAATACCATTGATATAAGAAAATACATTCCATGGTAAACAAAACTTGTCAACTGAAATGAACACCACAGACACAGGTAGGCTACCTAAACTAAGTGACAAAGTAAATATAAAATGTATATTGTTTGTCAAGACACACCACCACCATCCATCACTTTAGAGCGATCAATATTTCCTTGGTCTTGCTGTTGTTTGTTGAACAAATATCTGGCTTCAGCCTCAAAGGCTTGCATGTCTCTGCGATATTTGTATGGTCTATAAATGATGAAATAACATCCGAAGGCAGTCAATGCGCCCAAAACGGTTGCCGCACCTCTTCGCCATAATGCCGATTTAGTGGCATTACTTGACATAATAAAATGCTGTATTGCAATTGTTTTACTTTATACCTAAATAAGTTTAAATATGAAACAGTATCAAAAAGACGAAAATATTCGTTTGATAAATCTTTCAGGATCTTTCTTATACTTTCTCCAAGATTGACAATGTTTCAGATACTGGAAGTAGAGTCTTTGCAGACTTTTTCAATCTGGTGTATTACACAGGTATCATTTTATGTGTAGACTTTTTGCAGCCGTATTACACGATGTCACTTGTCCGCTACTGCAAGGCCTGGGTTTGAAGACGTTTCGCTCTCTGCTGCCTTCTTTTGCAGGTTTTCAAAGATTGGCTTCCACACATACGCACCACACGCAAGACCAACGACAACAGCTACTATGAGATTTTTCACTGGCACACGTTGTCTGCCGTATTTTCTCATGTCAAACTATTTCACCTTGGTGCGCAGTTTAACATACCCGGAAGTGAATAACTTAATTTCCTGTTTATTAAATATAGACCAAACTAAACGATAATAAGCTATTTGTACTCAAGAGTAACATAACTACCGACGTTCCTTTAAAATTCGCTTCAAAATAATTAGAGAAATATTTCTATAAAACACTTAAAATTGGTTACTTAAAATATTGTTCTAACTCCGTATTTGCATTTAGGCATCTCATTGTTTATGGCAGTTGTATTTAAGTTAGGTTTTTGACGTCTGTAGGCCTACATCTCCAACATACGAAGTGGAACCATACATCGTGGTCAAGTAGACCTGAGTACTCTGCCGTTCTAGAGTTAGACGGTTATGATGATCAGATCGCTCTCTCAGCCAGAGCTAACTATATAGCGAAAACATGGAATGATGGCTACGATTCCCAGTCTATTACGACAATAATCATACGTTTTACATTGATCGTTTACCAGTTCGCAGATAACAACATTTCGCATAGTAACCACTAATACACACACTACAAGATGAAACCTGACAGCACCCCATTTCAATTATGTTCCGGTTAAATACGTAGGTGTTGACGGGTTTCTTCCTGTCATGGCTGCCTAGCCTAACGGCTGTTATAATATATTTTAGAATTAGTCTTGTGCAGAGATTTGGTATTGAATATGCTAATCATGGAAGATTCGTAATGGCTATGAATATGTTACGGCTTCTGTTACTTTAAACATTCTATATTATATTATTTTAGTGTATTCAGGCACGGCGGAACAGGGGGGCTAGAGGGGGCTCTATTTCCTCTCCCCCCCCCCCCCAATAATTCTGAATCAAAAATATTATTGGTAGTAAATCTTAAATTAAGACAGAAATGAATTTTGCATGTAGATTGCAGGAAATTGCATTTCAGCATACCCACACCCCCACCCTCACCCCAGCCATCTTGAAACTTTGCTTTGCGCTCTCAGTCAGCTCTCTCTCTCAGACAGGAGAACAATAAGTGCAATGAGCGTTGCATTGTTTTTACTTACAATTTTTAATCTTTTGTTGTTTTAACCATATATTTGACCTATGAGCCTGAATGTTTCACCAAAGGTGGAAAATATCCACATAGTAATGGGTGTGAAATATCAAAGTTACAGTCGCCATATTTTTTTCAATACAAATATACAATTCCATATCCAGTAGGGTTATTGGGATTGTGTTTGTTTGCGGAAAACCTGATATAATCTGAAATGGGGGGAAGGCAGATTCCTTAGCTATTCTTCCTGGATGCATAAAATGTTTACCACGTCTCCCTAAGGAATAACTACTTTTATCTTATTGACTTCAAATTAATTTTGTTACAAAATAAATAGCTTCTATATATTCTGTACCTGGCGAAAATGTTCGTAAAAGTCTAGGGCACCGTTTTATGAAGCGATCTTTGCGCTAAGATCACCTTAAATGCATAACTTCAGTATGTACTTACGGTGATCTTAGCGCTAACATCACTTCGTAAATCAGGGCCAAGTGAACTAAATTCAAGATAGCTGCCACTGTATAGAGTGAAATATGAAAACTGCCATACATTTTAAAACAGTTAAAGTGTCTACTTTGTTGATGTTTTGTCCCACATAATAAATATGTCGGACGATGACTACATATATTTAAACATCACGATCATGCTAAAATTCAAGATGGCCGTTATCTAAGATTACTTAACTAAAACTATAATACGCTAAAACAAAACATGTTTTGGAACAGTCTTTTATTCTATAGTATATTCATAAAGTAAACACATCGTTATGAATCAGAAAAAAATAACATTCTCATGGTCTGGTTCCAGTGATAGAATAAACAATTAATAAATTCAGCTATTATGATAAAATGTATTGTCTTTTTCTGATCTACTAAACTAGTGATACATTGCCGCAATGTTTGTTATAACGTATAGTTATAGTAAGCAATCTAAATACATTCAATACATTCCGATTCTGATGCACGTAAAAAGCGTGACACAAATATAAGTATATATTTTACTTTAATTAATCGTATACATCAACCTCCGATGAAGGGGTTGTCACGTGTTATTCCATTCGAATTAACTTTGGTTGCACGATACAAAACAGTTCGCTTCGATGATTTCTCAGCTGTCTTTTGCCAAGACGTAAAAACTTATTAGATACATCAACTGAAAAGGACAGAGAGAAAAATGTTTTTAATGTACAATTAAAAACATACATTGTAATTTATCACAAACCAATAATTTAAAAACTTGTATAATTGGACTAATGTGTCAATGTATATTGTCTGAAATAACTTATTATGTAATTTTTATGATGACGAGAAATCAAGAAAACACTTTAAAAACAATTATTTTCTAATTGATTGTTCATGGATGGTGTCACGGGGATCCTATAATACCCGTAACTGAATGAAACACGATTATCCAAATATCTCTCCCAACTGTATATCTATTAGATCTCTCTGTAACGGGCAGTTCAACCCGCGTGTGGCTCGTCTAGGTATGATCAGAGATAAGATCTTATATAAAGTATATGTAATATAGCACGTTTAGTTCACTAGAAAACACAACAAAAACACAATACACTTTGGAATCTGTATTAACCTACGCTGACAAATGTACTGCCGCAGTAGTTAATTAACAACAACAAATAATAACAACCCAGAACTGATCACTTAATTAGTTAATCACTAGGTGTCTAGTTTACACAATATTCTAATCACTTCACCGTGATACAACACGCACACGTGTGATAATTGAGAAACGCTTCCAGGGAACTTAATTAATAAAGGAATGACAACTCTATTCCTAACTGGTTAATTTTTAATTAACCCTTAACTACTCATTCAGTAACCTTGTAACACAGAATTAATACTGGTACCTATCACAATAAAGACACTAACCTACAGTTTACCTAGGCCCTCTAGGATGACTGGTTAAGCTTTATATATATAGAACAGTGAGCCTACAGTTTACTGCGTCAGATGACCGGCAGCACCGTCTAAATAATATTGGTATAATACAGTATTAAAATATTTAAAGTCACATCAATCACATCAAGGTTATACACAGAGCAGAAATAAAATATTTACCAGTCCGGACGGACAGCGATCCCTGGGAGCCTTCCTATGTTTCTCCCTGATATCTCTAAAACCCTAGCTATTTATCATAAAAATCCGAATATCGCCTGGGGGTACATCGCGGCCCTCCCCCTATCAAGTAATATTTCCACAGCGACCATGACGGCAATTTTCTCTTAGATGGCCAGACTCACTGTCGCCTAGTCGGTCGTAAAAACCGCACTCGCGGAGGTATTACGTAACTACTGGCCACATGGCCTCCGCACCTGATCAGGGTGTGTATTGAGAACTGCACACGGCCCTCTAAAACAATTAATATCGCCACAGGCGAAAACAAAATTAAGAGCATGTTCCGTCACAGATGGCTACATGATTATTCTAAGAAGAGGATGCAACATCAAAAGGGGCACCTAATTAATTTATTTAATATATTCAGGCCCGTAGCAGGGGGGGTGGCCAGGGGGGCCGCCCCCCCCCCCCCCATAATTATTTTGTTTTTTTGTTTTTAATAACCATTATAAGGTTTATGAAAGAAAATACAAACCTTTAAACACACATTTTTTCCTTGGTCTATCTTTTGTGTTGGCGGTCCATTCAATTACGTAGAAAGTTCTGTTGTTGGGCTTTTTGGGGGTCGTTTTCTGAGGTACGTCGCTGGAGCCGCTGTGATTAACTAGTGTTTGGCCGGAGTCATTCTGAAGTAGGATTTCATAGATCGCAGTGTTTCCATTGCATAAAACTGAGTCTGACTTTATATATTCCAACTCTGGAATACCAAGCTGATTTTCCGAAGAGCATACAGGTACACTATTTGGGCAATTTGAGGGTACACCATTTGGGCAAATTAAAGCAGATAGAAGTGTATCGTTTGAACGTTTTTTGGGAGAGTTTTCCACATGTTTACATATTTCTGGAATGTCTGTGTCAGAATCACAAAGTTCCTTTTTGTGAATTCCTACCAGTTCGGGAAGTGACACCATCAGTCCAAACATTCCGAAGCATAATATCACTGCAATGAACGTAATTGTTAAAATAGCTTTCAATTTATGTAACGAGTATTATAGATAGATAAACAGACAGACACAGACAGACAGACAGACATATATCTGGTCAGATAAACAGACGGACAGACAGACTAATATATATATATATATATATAGATAGATAGATAGATAGATAGATAGATAGATAGATAGATAGATAGATAGATATAGATATAGATATATAGATATAGATATAGATATATATATATATATATATATATATATATATATATATAGATAGATATATACACACACACACACACACACACACACACACACACACACATATATATATATATATATATATATATATAGATAGATAGATAGATAGATAGATAGATAGATATAGATAGATAGATAGATAGATAGATATATATATATATATATATATATATATATATATATATATATATATATAGATAGATAGATAGATAGATAGATAGATAGATAGATAGATAGATACATGTATGTGTGTATATATATATATATATATATATATATATAGAGAGAGAGAGAGAGAGAGAGAGAGAGAGAGAGAGAGAGAGAGAGAGAGAGAGAGAGAGATACAGACAGACAGACAGACAGACAGACAGACAAAGTGACAGATATATATAACGAGAGAGAGACAGAGAGACACACACACACAGACAGTGACAGATATATATAATGAGAGAGTGGGGGAGAGAGACAGAAACAGATAGATAGATAGATAGATAGATAGATAGATAGATAGATAGATAGATAGACAGACGGGGGGACAGACTGACAGATTGACGGACGGACTGACTGACTGACAGTCCTCAGACATACTTGAAATTAGTTTCGTAAAACTGATTTCTTCTGAAGATTTGGTCGTCTCGTGTGTTTGTCTTGTTTCCACGTGACGTGCAGGACATTGGACAGGCAGCCGCGGCCCGAATTTACACGGTTCTTTAGCTATATGAAACACAAATAATTCCCGAATTTACACGGTTCTTTAGCTGTATGAAACACAAATAATTCCCGAATTTACACGGTTCTTTAGCTGTATGAAACACAAATAATTCCACAATTTACACGGTTCTTTAGCTGTATGAAACACAAATAATTCCCTTTAAATACAACATTAGCTTTAGTTGGTTTGAAGTTTTATTCAGTCTAAAACTCTAAATGAAATGTAAGGTATTTATTTAAGCCTACATAAATACACGCTAATATATAAGGGCTTTTTCTAATGCTTTTTTCAATAAACATATTGAAATATACAAAAGAAATATGAATTTCACGGGGATCCTATAATACCCGTAACTGAATAAAACACGATTATCCAAATATCTCTCCTAACTGTATATGTATTAGATCTCTCTGTATCGGGCAGTCCAATACCCGAGTGGCTGGGCTCTAGGTATATCAGAGATACGATCTTATATAAAGTATATATAATGTAGCACGTTAGTTCACTAGAAAACACAACAAAACACAATACACTTTGGAATCTGTATTAACCTTACGCTGACAAATATTTTTGCCGCAGTTAATTACTTACAACAACAATAATAATAACAACCCGGAACTAATCTCTTAATTAGTTAATCACTAGGTGTCTAGTTTACACAATATTCTAATCACTTCATGGTGATACAACATACACACGTGTGATAATTGAGAAACGCTTCCAGGGGAACTTAATTAATAAAGGAATTACAACTCTATTCCTAACTGGTTAATTTTTAATTAACCTTTAACTACTCATTCAGTAACCTTGTAATACAGAATTAATACTGGTACCTATCACAATAAAGACACTAACATACAGTTTACCTAGGTCCTCTAGGATGACCGGCTAAGCTTTATATTTTTAGAACAGTGAAGCCTACAATTTTACTTCGTCAGTTACCGGAAACACTGTCTAAATAATATTGGTATAATACAGTATTAAAATATTTAAAGTCACATCAATCACATCACGGTTATACAACAGAGCAGAAATAATATATTTACCAGTCCAAACGGACTAACGTTCCCTGGAAGCCTTCCAATATGTTTCTCCCCGATAAATCTAAATCCTAGCTATTTATTACAAAACCGAATATCGCCTGGGGGCACATCGCGGTCCTCCCCCTATCATGTGAATTTTCCACAGAGACCAAGACGACATTGTTTCTTAGATGGTCAGACTAGCTGACGCCACCCGCTCGGAAAACAAGGTCGTAAAACAGAACTCGCGGAGGTATTACGTAACTACTGGCCACATGGCCCCCAACACCTGGTCTGGGTGTGTAATAGAGGGTACGGTCGCGCGGAGGTATTACGTAACAAAGTGCCCACCTAGTCTAAGTGCATATTGGGACTGCACACGGCCCTCTAAAACAATTAATATCGCCACAGGCGAAAAAAACATAAGAGCATGTTCCGTCACAATGAATATTTATATACTTTAAATTGTTTATGATAAAGACTAACATTAATAACAAATAATGGGATTCAACATATACAACAAATAATGGGATTCAAACTTTTTAATATATATTTTTGTTTTAATATTTTGGTACCTTTTATTGTATAATTGTATTTAGTATCTGGTGTGAGCAAGAAAAGAAATTTATTATTATTTTATTTTTTAAGTTTTCAACATTATAACGGCTAAAATTACATATTACTGTTTTGCTAATGCAAATATTGAACTTTGCTATATCAAATTGTTGTTTCATGGGCATTTTGTATAAATTGTAACTAATTTTGTTTAAAACTTTTAAAAAATAACAACAAAATGAGTTTACTATATAATCATAGCCGTTAATATGACTCTTAGTCAAAAACATCTTAGAATGGCAGTCTCTCCGAATAATGTCTCTGTGGGACGAGAAGTTCTGTTTGCATCTAGTTTTGTTGTGTTTGTTTGTTTGTTTGTTTGTTTGTTTGTTTAATTTGTTTGTTTGTTTTTCATAACACAGTGGTGGTCTTACATTAAGATGTCTACCTGAGGCGGATCAAGGATTTTGCAAAGCGGGGTCCCAAAATTTTAAAAAGGGAAAATTGAATATGTCGAAGGCAAAGAAGTCGAGTACCCAAAGGGAGCGATATCTGTTGAGGGTAGGGATGTGTGGGAGGGGGAGGGGGTATCCTCCCCGTAATATTTTGAAGTAAAGATGTTCAGATACAC
Organism: Gigantopelta aegis; assembly: GCF_016097555.1. NCBI lineage: Eukaryota > Metazoa > Mollusca > Gastropoda > Neomphalida > Peltospiridae > Gigantopelta > Gigantopelta aegis. The sequence goes on along the minus strand of NC_054700.1, from coordinate 43,620,675 downwards.
ATTTTCCGGACAATTTAGTGTTGTATATTGTGTATGATGAATTTTTTAAGCTAATAAAAAGGCCACTTTAATCGGGCGGGGCGGGAGGGGGTGTATGACCCCTATGATCCCCCTCTGGGTCCGCCAATGCCTACGTTTCATGGGACGTCTGCAAACGTTTTATTGTTTGAAGAAGTCAGTAATGATGAATATCTATCTAGGATACTAGTCGATGGCATGTTGATGGTTATTTAGGCTGTAGGTCGGTACATCCATCTCATTTTGAAGAAAACACCTTCACTTACCGTGTAGAACAACGGGGCCCGGTGCTGTGAAAATCCCGCTCAAGTAGTATCCCCACATTTCACCAAATAAGTTGGTGAGAAAAAGTTGCATTGTAGCATCATCTGAAAAATAACAATAATAATGAAACTCTTAAAGAATATTCTCGACTGGTTCCATTTTTTTTTTTTTTTTTTTGTTTAACGACACCATTAGAGCACATTGATTTATTAATCATCGGCTATTTAATTTCAAACATATGGTCATTTTGACACAGTCGTAGAGAGGAAACCCGCTATATTTTTTCCATTAGTAGCAAGGGATCTTTTATATGTACCATCTCACAGACAGGATAGTGCATACCACGGTCTTTAATATACCAGTCGTGGTGCACTGGCTGGAACGAGAAATAGCCCAATGGGCCCACCGACGGGGATCGATCCCAAACCGACCGCGCATCAAGCGAGCGCTTTACCACTGGGCTACGTCCCGCCCTGACTCCACACAAAGACAAACAAGTATCTTTCTTTTAATGGCGCGACCTAGCTTAGTCGATAGAGCTCTCGCCTGAGCTGCTTGCTTGCGTCGTAGGATCGAATCATCTCAGTGGATCTATTTTCTGATTTGGTTTTTCTCGTCCCAAGCAGTGCACCACGACTGGTATACCAAAGACTGTGATATGTGCTATCCTGTCTGTGGGATGGTGCGTATAACAGATCCCTTGCCGCATATGGAAAATGAGAATGGCCAATACAGCACAAATTGAAATTTTGAGTAAAAGTCAGTATCTATCTGTGATATTTGTATTTTTGCACAGTTCTTTACACTTTTTATTTAAATCATGAATTTTTATATTGATGTTGATCATCAATTTTTTTTTTTCTCCATTTACCATAGTTTGACACCCAATAGCCGATGTATTTTTCGTGCTGGGGTGTCATTAAACATTCATTCATTCATTCATTCATTCATTCTTTTTATTTATTGCCAATAAAGACATTGTATTTTGTTGAGTACCCAGCCATATTGGCATCAAGGGTAATGCAAAGGCAGATTTAGCTGCCAAGTCTGCTTTGGATTTGCCTCATGCCGGGGTTGGTGTACCTTATACTGATTTTAAATAATGTATCAACAAATTTATCTTTTCGACTTGGCAACATGATTGGGACGGTGCGGTTGCGAACAAACTTCATGCTATCAAGCCAGTCTTGGGAGAGTGGCAGTCCTCCTATAGACAGTGCAGGAAGGATGAGGTAGTCTTGTGTCGTGCCCGCATCGGTCATACCTATTTGACCCATTCATTTATTTTGAAGAAGGATCCTCCACCTCAGTGTGAGCGCTGTCAGTGTACTCTGACTGTACGCCACATTTTGGTGGAGTGTCCTCATCTCAAAGAAACTGGAAAATATATTTTTGGTGAGAGAAATGTGATGGAATCATTTCGGTTCTACGTTTTACAATTTTTACGTGATACGGACTTTTATTCTAAATTTTAATTTTATATATCTGTGATATTTGTATTTATTGCACAGTTCTTTACACTGTGTTTTAATTGAACTGTTGAATTTTTATATTGATGTTGATCATTACATTTTTTTGTTGCATTTACCATAGTTTGACACCCAATAGCCGATGTATTTTTCGTGCTGGGGTGTCATTAAACATTCATTCATTCATTAATTTGTGTCTGAAATGCTCTTCATTTCTGTATCCTCTCCCTCCTCTTTCTCACCTCTCCCCCCTCTCTCACACACACTCTCTCTATCATACGCACACACACACACACACACACACACACACACACACACACACACCGTTAAGCATTACCGGCAGATCTGGACAGAACTTTAGGTCACACAGATGAAGTGTGTGCGTGGACATCTTGCTTGAATTTTTGTTTGGTTTTAGCAGGAAAATTAACTAAACATAATGAATGATCTCCAGTACGTTTACCTGACCGCGTGTTCTTGCTAGGCGTCGCACATTCTGAAGTAGGAATTGCCAACAGTACAATCAAACTGCACACTCCATGTCGAAACATGACTTGATAACGTCTATCTGAAACGGAAGAAAATAGGTAATGGATTTTTTCCACCCAGTTTTCATATCCTCCTCTTTCCCCTCCCCACCCCCGCATACTGAAAGTTCATCATTCGATTTTCCATGCATTAATATTAGTGCCAATATTATGTACTTCACTAACAGACATGCGCGCGCGCGTGCGCGCACACACACACACACACACACACACACACACACACAGTACGCACACACCGGCATACACATATATGTGCGTGTGTATACATAAAGAAACGCGCGCGCGCTCGCACACACACACACACAGAGAGAAATAGACTCGCGTACACACATGCACACACACACACACACACACACACAGACACACACGCACACACACACACACACACACAGACACACACACACACACACAGACAGACACACACACACACACACACACACAATCTTAAGGTGTATAATTCTCTTTTCTTTCTGTCTTTGTCTCCTCAGGACCTACTGGGATGGGACGTAGCCCAGTGGTAAAGCGCTAGCTTGATGCGCGGTCGTTTTGGGGTCGATCCCCGTCTGTGGGCCCATTAGGCTATTTCTCGTTTCAGCCAGTGCACCACGAATGGTATATCAAAGGCCGCGGTATGTTCTATCTTGTCTGTGGGAAGGTGAATATAAAAGATCCCTTACTACTAATGGAAAAATGTAGCGGGTTTCCTCTCTATGACTGTGTCAAAATGACAATATGTTTGACATCCAATAGCCGATGATTTATAAATCAATGTGCTCTAGTGGTGTCGTTAAACAAAACTAACGTTTTTATTGTCTCCTATCCTTCCTAAACTGCTAATACATGTATTTGATTACTCACTTTTTGTCGGAACGATTAAAAAGCTTTTCTCTTTCCGTGTGTCCGTTTTAAGAAAATGAATCAAATTACAAAATATAAACAATAAACTTTTTATAGTAACAATATATGGGAAAACCGTGTATTTATAGAGTCAACGTCTCATGCTTTTTATAGTGCCACATAAGTAACAACCAATCACGTGACAGCTGTACATAACTAGATTGGTTTCGTGTGTTTGTAGAATAGATCGCATGTTAAATCTGAAGATAAATTTTAATCTATTTGAAAACAACGAGCGAAATTATTATACACGCTGAGATATTTATCAATGGTAAGATCCATTACAGCTATTGGTTTAATTTATTGATCGAAATAATGCATGAGCTTATGTGTATAATCGGAAGCATATATTACGTATTTTAAAATACATTATTGTTTGCTTTAAGTTTGGCTTGTTTTCCATTTCTGAAGTTTGAGCTTAATGAACTAATTTCTTCTTTTTTTCTCAGATTCATCTTTGTTTTAGATAAAAGTTATTTAGAAATGAGAATGCTGAACTTCCGGTACAATTAATCCTATTTTGCATCATTTCACATAACACCACGACTGGTACATCAAAGGCCGTGGTATGTGCTATCCTGTCTATGGGATGGTGCATATAAAAGATCCCTTACTGCTAATCGAAAAGAGTAGCCCATAAGTGGCGACAGCAGGTTTCCTCCCTCAATATCCGTGTGGTCCTTAACCATATGTCCGACGCCATATAACCGTAAATAAAATGTGTCGAGTGCGTCGTTAAATAAAACATTTCCTTCCTTCCTTCCATTTCACATAAATTCATTTAAATAGTACACCGTAAAAAAAACCCACCTTATTTTCCTGCTAGTTGGACGAAAATTTTGCACGTTACAATCCTAAACACAGGGCTAAATATAAAGTTAAAGTACTGAGAGAAGATACTATTAACGAGGGGGGTTGTATATATTAAATTTAATTTTCGACAGGGAGGAGGATGCAATGGACAGCTATGTTTGACTATTAAAATTCCATCTCAGTCTATATTTGCAAAAGTGTGTGGTAGGCCCGTAGACACCGTGTGTGTGTGTGTTGGGGGGTGGGGTGGGGGGGTGGGGGGTCCCTCAGTTGTTTGTGTCCTATTATAAGGGGGCGGGACGTAGCCCAGTGGTAAAGCGCTCGCTTGATGCGCGGTCGGTCTAGGATCGATCCCCGTCGGTGGGCCCATTGGGCTATTTATTGTTCATCCAGTGCAGCACAACTGGTATATCAAAGGCCGTGGTATGTGCTATCCTGTCTGTGGGGTGGTGCAAATAAAAGATAACTCTCTCTGTATGTGTGGTCCTTAACCATAATATGTCCGACGCCATATAACCGTACATAAAATGTACATAAAGATTTTAAAATTTGGCTTGTGCGTCCCCCCCACCACCACCACCCTCAAGAGACTGTGCCCCTCTCCCAACATCGATTTTTAATGGCTCAGTGGGTCTGCGTATAGTAAAATAAACACACAAATCAAATTAAAATGAAAAGAATCAACGCTTTTAATCATAAAAATACTTACTGGCAATCCTGTTTTTCAAACAGCGCAATAATGTAACGTCTTTCGTGAAAGAAAAATGGCGCCCGGAAAATCCGGAAATTTATTTCAGTTAGCTATGTTTAACGCCAGCAGTAAGCGAAAAATCCCATTTCTCGGGGAAATCAAAATTCCCATACAGCTATTTATAGCGCCAACGCATACTTGATTGAACGTTCTATACTCTGTACAAACGTTTTCTTTAAAATTTAAAACGTTTTTGTAGAAGGCCTTGCTGGAAAATAACGGTAAGCATGCTGTTGTTGTTGTGGTTGTTGTTGTTGTCATGATGTTATATGGGGGGAGGGGGCAAAAAACCACCTTAACCGAAAACCAATACGTGCACCCGCAAACTCGAGCCTATCTTCTTTTTAAAACGTCAAAGGCCGTGGTATGTCCTTTTCTGTATTTCTGGCTGAATTAGAAAAAATGTAGCCTAGCGGGTTTCCTCTGTTGACAACGAGTCACAATTACCAAATGTTTGACATCCAGTAGCCGATGATTAATTAATCAATGTGCTATTTTTCTCCTTCTTTTCTTTATAAAACTTAATTGTTACATTTCTTAGTCAAACATATATATATAATAAAATAAAACAACTATTTTATTTCTTGCGGTTTAATACTAAAACACCGAAGTTTAATCAGATATAACAATATTTCCTCAGCAGTCGCTTCAAACGAAATGCCATTAATTCAGGCCGTACCTAGCCTAAAATATGTGGGGAAGGGGGAGGGCAGTACAAAAAGAATCGGGGCACAGTAATAGAAGCTAGGCCATCTCCAGGTCGGTAGACAAACATATAATTTTTGAACCTAAAAGGCACTTTTTTTTCTTCTTTTTTCTTTTCTTCTGGGGATGAAACTGACAAACCATACCCCTCTCCGCCCCCTCCTACCCCCACCCCACCCTCTGGTACTACCGTCAGGTACGGGCATGGACTTGCCGGGGTCTAACGAGGTCGATTGTTAACGGCCAATGAGATGCCACTTAAATGTTATTTATAAAAAATGGGAATACCATTCTTTTATAGTAACACTAGGCCTATAGGTAAATTGACGCGCGTTCAGGAGGCCGAGCGTTCGCGAACTATTTGACTGGTACCATCATCTTCTATCACATCACATTTATCTAAACGCTCGGTCTCCTGAACGTGCCTCGGTTTACTTTTGTTGAATAACTTGTGATTCTTCATTTCAGGATTTGACCAACAAGTACATGTATATCCAAATGTACGTGTACATGTCTCAGTCTGGCTAGTGGCGCACGTTGTTGTCATTCACTGACATTCAGCTATCATGTTTACCAGAAAAACCATGGATTTGATTTTCTATCTTAGCACAATTATAATTAATTGTGTTTCGATTGAAATAGGGAGTTATATCACAAATCGTAAGTTGACTTTTTAAAAATTTATTCAAAGTTTCTACTTGTTTTTCTTTCTTTTTTTTCTTCTTTCTTCTTCTTACTACTACTACTGCTGCTACTAGGCCTACTATTACTACTACTACTACTACCACCACCACCATCACCACCACCACAAATACTACTACTACTAGTTACTATTACTACTACAACTACTACCACCACCACCACAAATACTACTACTACTACTAGTAATAATAATAATAATAATAATAATAATAATAATAATAATAATAATAATAATAATAATATTATTATTATTATTATTATTATTATTATTATTATTACTTTTATTGATTTGATTGTTGAACAAAATGATCTGTGTACTTGCATGTTCCAATCCTTTCTATTTGAAACTTTCAACAGGATTGAACAATATAAAAGGTGGTTGGAAAATATGTGATTTGGGGGAGGGGTGGGGGGTGTCAATAGCAATATGAATTTCAATCTACCGTACACTGTACTGATGATCTATTCTAAATGATTATATATTTAACTTCGCAGTTAGCAGTTGTAACTTATTATTGGCTATACTGCTTGTTTCCAGACACGTGACTTCGGTTCCCGAGGAATCGTCCTTTCCCGGAAACTTATTGGCTATTGTTTCCAAACTCGTGACTTCGGTTCCCGAGGAATTTCCTTTCCTCGGAAAATAAAAGCTGACTGCATTAAAAATAGACCTACGTCATCAATGAACTAAGCAACTAAAATAAAGTCCCAGTACCTCTCCCCCTCCCAAATGTATTTAGTTGGTTGGTTACTTACTTACTTACTTACTTACTTACTTACCTACGGTACCTACTTACTTACTTACTTACTTATTAGTCCCCTACCGATCCAACCGGAGGGGACTATATAGGTTTCACCCCCGTCCTTCTGTCTATCCGTTTGTTCGTCTGACACAAATGTAGTTTTCCGGACTTTTTTTTTTTTTTTAGATAAAATTTTGTATATATAGCTTTATCATGTTTACAGGCCAAGGATTCTTTCGGGCGATTTACCCATTTTGTCATTTTGAGTTATGGCCTTTGAACGTGTAGTATATGCGAAAATTGCCTTAGTGAAAGCCTATAGTGAAACACTAATTAAAGGGACATTCCTGAGTTTGCTACATTTTGTAAGATGTTTCCGACTAATAAAATATTTCTATGATTAAACTTACATATTAAATATATTTTCTTGTTTAGAATATCAGTGTCTGTATATTCAATGAGTTTTTGGTCCTCTTAATATTTGTAAGAAGCCCAAACTAGATTTTGTCTTCAAATAATTTCGTACGTACGGAAAAAAATATATATTAGGAAATAAAATGAAATTTAACCAAATATTAGAACGATCAGAAACACGTTATGTTATGCAGAAAAACATATTTGATATGTAATTACAATCGTTAAAAAGTCTTTGTTAGTCGATAACATCTTAAAAATTGAAGCAAACTCCGGAATGTCCCTTTAAGAGTATTCCAAGGTGTGTGTTTGCTGCTAATCAGACAAGCAGTTCCAACTTATTTTCGTGCTTATATTCAATTAAGGTTTAAGCACGCTGTCCTGGGCACACACCTCAGCTATCTGGGTTGTCTGTCCAGGACAGTGGGTTAGTTGTTAGTTGGTTAGTGAGAGAGAAGAGGGTGTGGTGGCCTTACACCTACCACTGAGCCCTTAAGAACTTTCTCTGGGTTTGAGCCGGTACCGGCCGGGCTGCGAACCCTGTACCTACCAGCCTGTAGCTTAACCACTGCGCCACCGAGACCGGTTCCGACAGTATGCCACGATGTTTGTTTAACCATGACACATTGGCAAACTGGCCCTTTAATTAATGTATAATGATTTCTTACCTGCAACCTTTTGCGTGTCGTGCATTAGTTTAATAGGTAACAGAATACAGTGGAAAGCAATCAAAGATAAATGAATTGTTCAAAAGGTGTATAATAGAGTGACTTTCAAAAAAACGTATCAAATTTATGCTTTGAATAATATTTTTTATGTACCGTAATAAAAATTATGTTTTTCTCTAACTTTATATTGTTGATACTTTATATATTCCTGTTTAGTAGTCGGGTTTTTTATAGTAAACTATTGTATATGTGTTTTTCTTTACCTGTATATAACAGCCACCTGTCCATAACGGTCATTTTTGCTAGGTCCCTTGAGTGACCGTTATATACAGACTATACATTTGTGCACAACATTATGTACATTTGAAGATTTCTGACGTCGTTGACTTTTACCTGGGGAAAGTAATAAATGTCTGTCACAATCACAGACATTTTCATAAAAATAACGTTAAAGGGTCATTCTACATAAAGTGTCACTTTTATGTCCCTGCACAATTTCTTTTTTTATTTATATATAGAAAACTAAATTTGTTGTCTTTAACTATACCTTATTAATAATATCATCATGTCATAGCATTTTTTTGTCTCTGGTAATCAGCTTTGATAGAGATTTTATTCGAAATTAGTGTAAAATGTCATTGGTGTTACCTGTCCCTAGCATAACACTATATATAACATGCACTGTTAAAATATATAATAGAAGACATAACACTAACTAACTTTAATGTAATACGTACTGATGGCTGACTTACTCACTGAAGAAGGAATCTTGAAAATATTTTCCGTATTCAAAAGATGGTGGTCAATATAAGCTTGTCCCTGAATTTTTATGTCATTGGTGTTACTGTATATACTTATGAGAAAACAAAAGAAACTAAATGCTCTCTGGATGAAACATTCCACCGGTAGATATCGGCCATCAAACTTATTTGTCAAAAACAACAGACATATGAATAAATGTGAATAATTATCTTTAAATGTCATGAATGAGTTGTCAAAATATAAAAGTATGTTTATTCACAGCCATTGGTGTTATTCGTCTTTATGTAATGGTTAATAATTATAAGAAACTTTTTGTATGTTATTATAGACATCATATGTCTGCTACAACATGCACTTCTTCAGTTTTCTCAACTGTTTCTTTAGAGAGCATGAATTAATTATTTACTTATTTGCCATTGGTGTTACCTGCCATTGGTGTTACCAGGTACACAGTAACACAAATGACCATTAGTAACACCAATGACAATGCGTTTTAATAAGATGCCGTTTTCCTCGCTTTGCATATTTTTGAGACGATTTGAAAATTAAAGGGACTTGTGCAGCATTATAGTTGCATAATGGCACTTTGGGTAAAATAAATGTTTTTGTTGGAATGTAAAGAGTATATCGTCAACGTTCCTAACTGCGTTATGCTTGGTTATCCGATTTGTTGTCGTCTGCTTGTCGTTCATTTGTGACACCACAAATGGTACATCAAAGGCCGTGGTACGTGCTATCCTGTCAATGGGATGGGGCATACAACAGATCCCTTGCTGTTAATCGAAAAGAGTAGCCCATGAAGTGGCGACAGCTGGTCTCCTCCCTCAATATCTGTGTGGTCCTTAACTATATGTCCGACGCCATATAACCGTAAATAAAATGTGTTGAGTGCGTCGTTAAATAAAACATTTCCTTCCTTCCTTCATTTGTGAGGGTTTTTTCACAGTTAGTGAACATTTCCATTAACAATAAAGTTCAAACAAGTAAGTATCTAAATACAAAACTTTACAAACCCCTAAAACCATTAAGTTTACTATAGTCCGTCTCATTCTACAAGTGTTTTTGTTAATAATTTCAGTTTGGTTTGACGTACGTTGTTCTATCGTAAAAGTGTTTTGGAAATCCAAAATAAATACTATTTTTGTGTCCAATTTACAAAACAATCGGCCCAGAAATAAATAACATGTAGTAAATTTCATAGTATGAAAAAAGGCGTTCCCTGTGGGACCGACTATGAGTCATTTTTGTGTATTTCTTAAAATTACCGATACCGGGCCCACTTGACTCGTACAAATTGACTTAAAATGGAGGAAATGATTAAAATTGATATTTTACAATCTATTAAACAAAATGTTCGTCCACTGTGCATAGTTCAGCTACATATATTTTATCATGTAGTTGTTTTAAAAATTGAAAATGTCGAACCGCGCATGCGTGGAAATGTTGTTTTTTCCAAATACTGAACGCAGTAATTAGAAACTATATACTAACCTTTCCTTTTTAAGTGTTAAAGGTTAACTTTATCATAAAGAAAAGTTAAAATCATACCAAAAATCTATTACCAAGTTGTAGTCAAATATTGGAAAATTACATTAGACCTACGTCACCTACGTATGTTTTCATTTCCAATAAAGGCTATTTAAATTTTATTTTTAAAAATAGACCTATTGAAAATCCTGCATTAAAAAGGATTAAGAGTTAACTCTTTTGAATAATGAAGTAGTTGGTATGATTTATTTCTTGAATAATGACATAATTTGTTTGATTTGCTGTATAGTGATTGTACTGAAAACATTAGAATGACTATGTTTTGCAGGCCCGTAGGACGGATTTTCAAAGTGCGGGGGATAATTTTTATGGTTGTTCTATCGTCAGGTTTCCGTATTAGCATTATAAGACATTTTAAAGTCCCGAAATAATAACTGGCGAAAAAAGGGGTGGACTAAGTCCCCCCACTAGCCCCACTCCATTTTGCAATTTGCCTTAAAATATTAAAATTTTTTTTTATTATTATTATAAGTACAATCATATTTTGTTGAACAACATACATATTTTGATAAAACATTGGAAAGTTTTGTTTTGGAAAGTTTTTGCTGTAAATTATACCACTAAACGTTTCACTCACCGAAACAGGTTACGTAGTTAACAATATATTTACTGCCGATGCATGCTACAGTTTTTGACGCACGTGCGGCCAGTTTAGTGCTCATTTGAAGCGTAGAAATATTAATACAAAGGTAGCTATTTGAATAACAACTGTCTGTTTATAAATATTGATATGCTTTAGAACCGAATGCTTATGGTCACCGAGACTGGTTCACCTATAATACCATATAGGCTCCAAGAAACAGGGTATAATATTAGTGCTTCTGCAGCCACCGATTGGTTGCCTTAAAAATAACGACGTTTGGTTGGTTGTTCTCCACGACCGGAACTTCCCTTTCATTCATATACATGTACATAAATGTAACTTATGATCGAAAGTGCTGTCCTGGACAGAAAAGCCGACCGAGGTCGGATCTTGTGCCCAGGACAGGCGTGCGTTACAACAGCTTGCTCTGAATGTGCACGTAAAGCCCTATGACTTGACCTGACCTCGCAAGTGCTGACAGATAATTCGTAAATCCTCGTAACTCGTTATTAGTATCTAAATAGTGTATATGGGGTGGGGGGGGGGGAGAGGACACCAGCCATATTTTTCTTTATTTAGGTAGCGGGATTTAGCCAAGTGGTAAAGCGCGTGTATGATGCGCGGTGGGTCTAGGTTCGATCCCCGTCAGTGGGCCTATTGGGCTATTTCTCGTGCCAGTCCGTGCACCATAATTGATGTACTCCTTGCTCACGATATCGCGGATTCCACGATATATTGGCATTTACATTTTTGCGGTTTAGCACGCGCAACGCCCCCTGTTAGCACGTTTATTATTAGTACAATTAGTATGTTAGTACATTTCTTTATTTCTTCCAAATAGTTATGTACCACGATATCGTGGTACCCCAGTATATATCAAATGTGCTATACTGCCAGTGGGATGGTGCATATATGATATAAAAGATCCATACTAGTGCAGTACAGGGCGCACATTAAGTTCAACATCCGTTCAGACTAAAAGATCCCATGCTGCTAATGGAAAAATGTAGCATGTTTCCTCTCTAATAGTGAGAGTAAGGCATAGGAAGTGTGTGGAATATAATCAATATTCACTTAATGTGCGCCTTGCACTATCCCTAAGACTACATGTATGTAAAAATTACAAAATGTTTGACATTCAATAGCTGATAATTAAGAAATCCATGTGCTCTAGTGGTGTCGTTAATCAAAACTAACTTTAATTAGCAAAACATTTTTACATCTTTGTGTTTAGTGGGAGGAGCTTCCCCCCTCCCTCCCCCCACCCAGGAATGACAGAAATATTTTATCTATATATGTTTCAATATGTAAAAAAACAAGACTTGAAAAAAAACCCAGGTTTTAAAACAAAATAGCAGTTTGTACACTTGGCAACAATACATAGTAGTATTTAGTGGTGGGTTTTTTTGTGTTGTGTGTGTGTGTCACGGGGATTCTATAATTCCCGTAACTGAATAAAACACGATTATCAAAATATCTCTCCTAACTGTATATCTATTAGATCTCTCTGTAACAGGCGGTTAAACCCTAGTATGGCTCGTCTAGGTATGATCAGAGATACGATCTTATATAAAGTATATATTATTATAGCACGTTTAGCTCCTTAGAAACACAACAAAACACAATACACTTTGGAATCTGTATTAACCTACGCTGACAAATGTACAGCCATAGTAGTTAATTAATAACAACAATAATAACAACCCAGAACTGATCACTTAATTAGTTAATCTCTAGGTGTCTAGTTACACAATATGCGAATCACTTCACCGTGACACAACACCCACACGTGTGATAATTGAGAAACGCTTCTTGGGGAACTTAATTAATAAAGGAATTACAGCTCTATTCCTAACGGGTTAATTTTTAATTAACCCTAACTACTCATTCAGTAACCTTGTAACACAGAATTAATACTGGTACCTATCACAATAAAGACAATAACCTACAGTTTACCTAGGTCTTCTAGGATGACTGGCTAAGCTTTATATTACCAAATACTCGTATAATGTTAGAACAAAAAGTCTACGATTTACTTCGTCAGATGACCGAAGACACTGTCTAAAGAATATTGGTATAATACAGTATTAAAATATTTAAAGTCACATCAATCACATAAAGGTTATACACAGAGCAGAAATAAAATATTTACCAGTCCAAACGGACAACGTTCCCGGGAAGTGTTCCTTTTTGTTCTCCTCGATATCTCTAAAAACTAGCTATTTATTATAAAATCAGAATTCGCCTGGGGGTACAAGGCGGTACCTCCCCCTATCATCTGATATTTCCACCGCGACCAAGCGGTATTATTTCTCTCTGATCGTCAGACTTACTGACGCCATCGTCGCCAAATCACGGTTGTAAAAACCGCACTCGCAGAGGTATTACGTAACTACTCGCCACATGGCCTCCACAGCTGGACTAAGTGCATATTGGAATGCCCGATCGCGCGAAGTATTACGTAACAAGTTGCCCACCTGGGCTACGTGCAATAAACTGCACACGGCCCTCTAACACAATTAAAATCGCCACAGGCGAAACAAATTTAAGAGCATGTTCCGTCACAGAGTGTGTGTGTATGGTGATACTGTATACCTGTGTCTAATTATATTGTGTTTTTGGTTGTTTTTTTAGGGGAAAAGGTCGCCTTAATAAGAGGTAAGTAAAATCTGATGTATACCTGTGTTTGTCTTGGTTTTTAATGGGGGTTTTTGTTGGGGGTTTTATGGGGGGGTGGTGCACACAAACTCAAGCACACACACACACACACAACCACATGTCGCATACACATAAACACACATGCACAAATTCACTTACGCATACATATATATGAATTTTCACACACATGCACATGCACACACTGTCAAACACACACACACATGTACAAACACATAAACACATGCACACACATGTATTTGCACACATGCACATGCACACACAGACACAGACACAGACACACATTTGACCTCAAATAATGCATTTGGGACATTTTTATAAAATTTTGTGAGACATTAAAAAAAATTAAATACTGTTTAAATATGTTGGTGGTGTTTTTTTTTTTTAAAGTTTTGGTGGGGTTGGGTTGGGTGGGGTTTTTTTTTGGGGGGGGGGGGTTGTTTTTTTAAATTGATATGCAAACAGGTTAATATTTGACTCAATTGACATTATATAACCATTAAATTATCTTCAACACCAAATAGCCATAATTTAGAATAATGTTGCTCAAGGTTTCATTAAACATATTTTCCCTTATTATCCATATGGTTAAAAATATCTTGGTACATATCAAAGTGATACGTTCCACTAGAACGCCAAGTGGGACGTAACACTTCGACGTCACATGATGATGTCATCGATTGGCCCACTACAACTTTACAGGAACGTCAACCAAACAAATTTAGTGATATAAATTAAAATCGATTGTGGGTACTAAATAGGATATTAAGCTCGCTACCATTTCATATCATGTTTCTGTCCCTTGTGAAATAATTTTCATTGTCACTTGCTAAAGCTCATGACACCTGAAAATTATTTCACGAGGGTCATAAACATGATACAAAATGGAAGCTTGTTTAATATCCTATAATTCCTTTTCCGTTTCAGGAGTGTTGTTTACTGAATTCGTCTGTCGGGTGTTTCTACCTGTAGTGAATATCACACATGACTGGGTCAAACCGAATACGTATACCCCTGTACCACATAACTCGGGTGTCCTTGCGACTGCTAACAAAACGTTCAGTGGAATAACGGCTACATCAACAGACCTTGATGTGTATCACCACTTCTTGTCTCAAGAAGACTATCTAGCAGTGGAGTTCAGTAAGTATACATTTTTATTAAAGGGGTGGGTTGAGTTTACAGCCATTGTAAAAGGTTCAGGCATGCTGTCCTAGCTGGGCACACACCTCAGCTATCTGGGCTGTCTGTTCAGGACAGTGGGTTAGGGAGAGAGAAGACAGTGTAGTGGTCTTACACCTATCCATTAAGTCGTTAAAACTCACTCTAGGTGGGAGCCGGTACCGGTCTGTGAATCCAGTATCTACCAGCCTTATATCCGATGGCTTAACCTCGACATCACCGAGGCTAGTATGTAACATGTTTTGTTTTGTTTTTTTGTTGGGGGTTTTTGGTTTTGTTTGTTTCTTTGGGGAGGGTTATGTGAAATTTGGGAGTTTTTTTTTTTTTTTATTGAGTTTTTAGGGGGGGTTGTTATTATTTTTGGTTGGGTTTTTATTTATTTTTTTGGGGGGGGGGTTTGCTCACATAGCTTTTTTTAAATATATTAATTATATGATAATTATAATGAAAAAGGTGGTAGATCGAGTGTTGTTTGCTTGAGGTGTGAGAGTCAAAGGATCAATTGTCTTAGCTGCCTTGATTGTGAGGCACATATGTCACTGGCGTAGGAAGCGGGGTGGGGGTGGGGGTGCAAGAGGGCATGTGGGCCCCCCCCCACACTTTTCAGATATTCTGCTTTATATTTGCTTTATAAGGAGGGTCACATCTAGAGCTGGGCGGAATACCATATATACCATTTGCTGTCGGTATCATGTCAATACAGATTTATCGTACCGAGCAAATTTCAAAATACAAAAATTTTGGTATTAAAAAATGTTTCCCGCCATTTAGTAAAGCACTAACAATTTAATTTTATTTAGATGAAATTAGCGAGTGAGACTTAACTCAAGCATGCATTTAAAGCTGGGTACACCAGAAATACTACTTTATATCGGTATTGGTATTGTGTCAATACTGAATACTGTACCGATACCGAGGTAAATCACCCCAAAAATGCTGACATCGATACCGAATCCCAAATTTCAATACTGCCCAGCTCTAGTCACTTCATAGACTGAAGTTGAGCCTAACATTAAATGAATGTGGTATAACAGCACATACCATGGCCTTTGATATACTAGTAGTGGGATGGGGGGAAAAAATCAATTTGAGAATGAGTTCACTGAGGGGATTTGACCATTCAACCTGAACACTTTACCGACCGAGCTAGATCCTACACCCCTATCTTATTTGTATACTACTCAAAAGAATTTAAGGGTCGAAAATTTATAACCAAATAAGTTTCAGAGTGTATTAGATTGATGATGTAAACTACACCAAACTTTTTATTTATTGTTCCATATTTACAAAAAACCACAAATAAACGTCACTGTATATAAGAAAGTCACATGACATGCTGTCAAAGTTGAAGGTTGTCAAACATGGATTTTACACATTAGAACATTCGTTTAATAGTGTGTGAATCCACCCCTGGCGCGAATACACTCGACACATTGTTGCCTCATGCTGTTGATCAGACGTCTGAAGAACTCTTGGGGAATGGCCTGCCACTCTGCCATAAGAAGTTGACCCAGATCATGAAGGTTGGCCGGAGGGGCATGATTATCCCGAACTCTCCTGCCTAATTTGTCCCAGGCGTTCTCTATTGGGGCCAAGTCAGGCGAATATGCTGGCCAATCCATCCTGGCGATACCTTGTTGTCTGAGAAAGTCCGTTACCACCCTGGCGCGGTGGGGTCTGGCATTGTCATCCTGCAGAACTGCCCCGCCGCCAATCTGCTGAAGGCCTGGGAGAACCAACGGCCGGATAATCTCATTCAGATAGCGGATTCCATTCAGATTGCCATCCACCACATAGAGGGGGGTCCTGTGGTGGATAGAGATGCCGCCCCACACCATGACGCTGCCACCACCGAACCGGTGACGTTGTCTAACGTTAACGTCAGCGAAGCGCTCCCCAGGACGTCTGTAGACACGAACCCGACCGTCGTTGAACTGGAGACTAAACCTGGACTCATCAGTGAACATCATTCAACCCCACTGAACACGTTGCCACCGCAGATGAAGCGTGCATCAGTGATGTCTGGCCGTTCTGTGACGTGGTAGGAGTGGTGGTCGAACAGCCTGGCGACGGCAGCGTAGATTATTGGCTCTCAGACGATTGTGTATGGTTTGATCAGACACTCGAGTTCCAGTCGCAGTCCGCAGATTGTCACGTAATCGGCGTGCAGTGGTTGTGCGTTGACGTAGAGCCATATTGGTGATGTAGTGGTCCTCTCTATTTGTAGTGCTTCGGGGTCTTCCCGAACGTGGACGATTTCGAACAGAATTCGTTGCTTGGTACCGTTGTCACAGTCGGCCAACGACACTCTGACTGACACCAAGTCTCAGAGCAACATTTTTTTGCGTATTGCCATCCTGAAGCCAAGCAATAGCCCTTCCTCGATCTTCGATAGTCAGTTGAAGTCGTACCATTGTCGAATTTGGAGTGTGCACCGTACACGAACACAAGCTCCAATTATACGGAAATTCAGCATTGGGAACATGGAATACACGTGCAAAGCGTGCAAATGAAGCGCTATGTGAAAAAGCAAGTTGTGGGCACTTAGCAGACCTTTCGCTTTCGCCCTAATTTACATGCAAATGTAAGCATGTTTTCGCCATTAGAACTAGTCGACAGTGTCAATGACAGTGGATTTTAATTCATTTATGGGTTGCTTAGACCCACTTTCGTCAAAATGGAACAATACCATGCGTGACATTATGGTCTAGCTAATATAATTGACATTCAGAAAATAATGTCGAAAATATCGTCTGACCCTTAAATTCTTTTGAGTAGTATATTAAAGGGCCCATTTCAGTTGATTTTGTTGACTTGAAATATGATGTGTGTATCTTTAATAAGAATGATAATCATGATGTATAGCCTGATACATCTGCAGTCCAATGAATTTAATAAATTCAGTTTAAGGAAGGAAGGAAATGTTTTTATTTAATGATGCACACAAAACATTTAATTTACGGTTATATGGCATCAGACATATTGAGAGAGGAAACCCGCTGTTGCCACTTCATGGGCTACTCTTTTCAATTGGCAGCAAGGGATCTTTTATATGCACCATCCCACAGACAGGATAGCACATACCACGGCCTTTGATATACCAGTCGTGCTGCACTGACTGGAACGAGAAATAGCCCAATGGGTCCACCGATGGGGATCGATCCTAGACCGACAGTGCATCAAGCAAACACTTTACCACTGGGTTACGTCCCACCCTAAAATTCAATTGAGGGCAGATGTATCAGACTAGACAATGATAAAATTATGTTTCAGATTGTTGGGTAGCTTTATTGATAATCACGTTGACCAATCAAGCAGACCGTCGATTGGTAAGTTTCATTCATCCATCCATTCATTTGTTTGTTTGTTTGTTTGTTCAGTTGTTTGTTCGTTTGTTTGTTTGTTCGTTCGTTCGTTCATTCATTTGTTTGTTCATTCATTCATTTGTATGTTCATTCATTCATTCATTTGTTTGTTAACTTATTAATTTATTCATTTTGAGCAATATATGTCTAAATTATCAATTTATCAGGGCCGTAAATTATATAAAGTATATAAAAAGTTAAATGTATCCATTTTGTCAATTAGTTCTGAAATTTAGTATAATTATTCTCAGGGTAGCCTTAACAAAGTAATAGAGAGAAATTTTTCAAATTCAGAATTTTAGAATTGTTATTAAATTTTAAACATTCAAAAGTTAAGTCTAATTTCTCCTAGAGTTTTGATCAAATAATTCTGAAACTAATAAAGAGATATTTTTGAATTTTAAAATATTTTAAAAGTCATCTTCTAGAGGTTTGATCAGATAGTTGGTACTATGATTCATTGGGGCAGTCTTTACAAATTAATTAATTAATTAATTAATTATCTACTACATGTATTAACAAATTTGAAAATTATATTGAAGAGCTCTACAGGCCAATAGGCCTCTTATAGTCATATCAAAATAAACTAACTAAACGAAATGCTGGGGTTTTTGGGGTTGCATATTATGCATTTGTGTGTGTGTGTGCATATGTGTATGTGCGTGTGTGCATGCTTGCATGCATGTGTGTGATATTTGTTCTTGGGTAAATTTTTAAAGTGGGGGGGGGGCTTTTTAATTTTAAACAATGAATCTCAGTTACCCTACATGTATGTCTTCCTAGATTGCTTATCGACAACCTTATCTGAGAAGAACCTGGATTTACCCACTTATCATGACAGTTAGGAAGTTTCTCATGGGTGGGATTGTGTTGTCAGGTATCTTTATTTTAACTTTATTTGCTTCTGTATAGACAATTAAAGACAGGGAAGACCCAGGAAATATTTTAGAGAGGGGAGCAAAAGGGCACATAATTTAAACCAACTCTTTAAAAGGGCTCATCAATAAAAGTTTTGTTTTAAAAAAGGCACTTGAACTTTTTTTAGGGATGTGACAGGTCCCCTAGTCTCACTGTCTCTCTCACTCTCTCTCTCTCTCTCTCTCTCTGTCTCTCCCCTCTCTCTCTCTCTGTCTGTCTGTCTGTCTCTCTCTCTCTCTCTCTCTCTCTCTCTCTCTCTCTCTCTCTCTCTCTCTCTCTCTCTCTCTCTCTCTCTCTCTCTCTCTCTCTCTCTCTCTCACTCTCACTTTCACTCTCACTCTCTCTGAAGTTGTATTTCTTTTTCAGGCATCATTTGTATGATCATTTCATGGATGCGTATCAAGTCATCAGATACAGTGATACTTCTTCCTTGGCAAAGTAGGTATTGATTAAATCAGTTTAATATATTGACAGCAAGGAAGGAAATGTTTTATTTAACGACAAACTCAACACATTTTATTTACAGTTATAAGGACCACACAGACACTGAGAGAGGAAACCCGCTGTCGCCACTTCATGGCCTATTCTTTTCGATTAGCAGCAAGGATAACACATACCACAGCCTTTGATATACCAGTCATGGTGCACTGGCTGGAGTGAGAAATAGCCCACCGACGGGGATCAATCCCAAACCGACCGCACATCAAGCAAACACTTTACCACTGAGCTACATCCCACCCCTTATATAGACAGAACCACATACCAGTTGTTTTGCCATGTTATTTATTGCACAAGTTTATAGTGCGCAAGAATATTATATCAAGTGGTATAAAGTTTGTCAACTATAAACTCATGTAATAAATAACATGTCAAAACAGCTGGTATGTGTACATGCCTACATGGCAATTTTAAATTGGTAACAAATATAAAACCGATGGAAATAATTTTTATCCGTCTGCAAAAAAACACAATCGGTGAAGTCCCTGACCAACGGCAAATCATATTATAACTACGGCAAATCATATTATAACTATGGCAATTGCAGTCGTCAAGTTCGACCCCTGGTGTGAGAGAGTGTGGGTGGGTGGGGAAGTGTGGGCTTGTGAGTGTATGTGTGTATGTGTTTGAGGGAGGTGTGGGCTTGTGAGTGTGTGTGTGGGTGGGGGTGGGGGAGGTGTGGGCTTGTGAGTGTATATGTTTGGGGGAGGTGTGGGCTTGTAAGTGTGTGTGTGGGGGGAGGTGTAGGCTTGTGAGTGTGTGTGTGTGTCTTTGTCTCTCTCTCTCTCTCTCTCTGTGTGTGTGTGTGTGTGTGTCTCTCTCTCCCTGTGGTGTGTGTGTGTCTCTGTCTCTGTCTGTCTGTGTGTGTGTGTGTGTGTGTGTGTGTGTGTATGTGTCTGTGTGTGTCTCTGTGTGTGTGTGTGTCTGTGTGTGTGTGCATCTCTGTGTGTGTGTCCCTCTCTCTCTGTGTGTGTGTGTGTGTGTGTGTGTGTGTGTGTGTGTGTATGTATATATACAAGCATGTGTACAGTACCCACCCTTTAGATCTGCACGTGCTGGGTGCAGCGTTTATAAATAGGCTGGACATCACATCGCTTTTTAAAGATTAAAAACTTTTGAACTGTTTCAGAATTCAACCCATGTGCTGTGCTAACAGAAGTGATGACTGTTTCCAAATTTGTCTTGTCAATCCTGATGTTCTGCAGTTCGGTAAGCTACAGAACATAATAACTTTCTTCAGTTAATAACTAAAATCTCAAATCTATTTCTTAAATTTTGGATTTATTACTTTAAATGTTTTGAAACTATATTATAGTAAAAAATATAATATTTGTGAATACTGGTACTTACCAGTTCTATCTATATACATGTATATTACATAATTATATTACCTAAAGAAATACCTACAAGAAATTTTTATTTATTACAAAAATATATATATTAATATAAAAAAATAAAAAAACACACATTTAACACAGAGACAAAGACATGGATGGTGATGAGATGAATGGTGAAGCCGCTGTATTTCCATTTCGGTATGGGACTACTTGACAGGTCTGTGCTCCACGCTTGCTGTCAGTTGAGCTATCTCGGTATCACCCGAGTCCGGAGTACATGGACGGAACCTGTGGTGTATGCTGGGTAATCATCCCCCATATGGGGTCATACATTCGGGAGACACACCCATAATCGCACCCATCGCCTTACATCGTCCCATTGAGCCTAGCGGTGCACTCACTCTGGGTTGGAGTCATTTACTGGCATGAAAAATCCACCAATGCCTTAGGTGGGATATGAACCCAGTACCTACCAGCCTCAAGTCCAATGGCATATAACCACTACACCACTGAGTCCATTTTGAAGATTTTGAGGAAAATACTTTTTTTTTTTAAATACAGCACAAACAAAAAGAGCACATATACATGTACAAAAAAGAGTGTTTTCAAATTCCGTAATCCAGGGCTTTAGATTTCACCCAAGTCAAGGCGATAAACGTTAGGCCCAAGATAATGATGCCCAAATTAAGTACAAACATGATGACCTCAAAATATTTCACCTCAAAACCACCGAAATGTTAAGTTTAATTAGGTTAAAAGAACTTGAAATGCATTTCTGAATATTTACAAATCTCTGGCAGCTATTAAAGGCACACAGTCACGGATTTAGTGGGCCTTACTCCTCTAAATATGGATTATAAATGGAAATTACATTCATTTGGAATACCAAACTTCGTTACTTGTATCATCCAAAACATTTTAATTGAACCACGATCGAGGGAATTCTATGACACACTTCATTTTTAAAATTTGGAACTCTTCTTGTGAAAAGTCATAAAAGTACGGCAAAACAAACTCGTAGTGATGAGGCTATATATACGACAGTCATATAATGTAGTCTTGAATTTTATATATGTGACTGCCCTGTATATAGACTTGGCAAATGAGGGCCGGCTATATTCATGGCAAATAATTTTAAAATATATGATTTCATGACAATATAACGGCGAATACACTAAAATAAAATAATAAATAGTTGGAACACGAACTCACACATTTATTATTATTATTATTATTATTATTATTATTATTATTATTAAAAATTAATAATAATTTGTGTCTTTTGGGTTTTTGTTTTTTGTTTTTAACGGAGCTACCGTACACACTACACAGTATCTGTTCAGGCGCATGTGCATGGAATTTAGAAGGGGCAGGAGTCTAGTTACAACTCTATAGTGCTCGGTTCCAAAATGGGTAACATGTTTTTCAGCGTAATACGACCAGCCAGCCATTTTCGCTAAACATTTGCAACATTCGCAAAGTGGTCATTCTGTTTAATGTATAGCGTAAAAAACAAAAAGTGTACTGTCGCATGTTTTGCCGTCCAAAGGTTGGCGTAATTATAACTTAACCCAGTTGAATCCATTTCTGCATGCAGGGGCAAGTTCAGCCTGCCGTTTGTGTGTGTGTGCACGCACGTTAATCTTGCAGAGGACGGTCAAGTGTTCTCGTTACACGAGCTTGGTAAATCGTTTTGACACTGCGGTTATTCGGGGGATGTCCATCACGTGATTAAAAAATAATACATCACACTTCTGCTCTCCAAATAGCTGTTATTTTTCTCTGAATTATGGACCATCGACATAATTCAATTATTTTTATTAAATATCAGTGTTCGAGATTAACGGTATCCCGATATCCCGGGGATACCAGAATTTAATTTTGGATACCAGACTTCAATAATCCAGTATCCCACTGGGATACCATATAATGTTGTTGGGTTATTTTAATTCTGCGTTTTTATATTTTGCTGGTGAAGTTAAGTAACAGTATTTTGAGCTCGTACCCAGTCTAATGCTATGCCATAACAGTATCTCCCCCAATTCGTACCCAGTCTAATGCTACACTGGAACAATAGCAGCGTAGCAATGGACTGGGAACGGCTAAGTCGCTATTGTTTTTGTTGGATGTTTCCTGCATTAAAATTTTATTTGAGATATTAATTCCACATCTGCAGAAAATTGATACATGTACGTTTATCATTAGTAATGTCAGAAACACTGCAGATTACTGCTAAATATTAATTTATGTTAGTATTACTCAAAAATAGATGCAGCAAATCTTTTTGCCGATTCCATTTGATTGCAAATTTCATGAATTCGCGATTTCGATTGCAGCGTAGCAATAGACTGGGAATGAGAACAATGTCGTCCAAGTTTGTTACGATGTTATTTATAAATTTCATTTAAGTGGGATATTAAATTCTTAGGTGGGATACCAGATTTTGAAATATTAGTATCCAACTCGGATAATGCCCAAAATGTTTAATCTCGAACACTGAATATCAGTAATAAGTGTAATATAGTGGTTATGTAGATGGTTCAATAAAGTACTTTTAGGTACAAATCAAATGTATATATTTTCAGATACTACTTTGTTGGGTCATTAATTAGGTCAACCATCCATGACTGAGCACATTTAATGACAGTACTGAACAAAACAAATGACATTCCTGCACTCAGAAAAGACAAAAGTAATTGGTGTGCCCAAAGTAGTGAGATCTAAAGTCCTGTAATCACATAAAAGCAGATCTGAATGGTTGAATTAATGGTCAGCTGGTTGTGGTAGAATCAACGCTAATTCCTGGTCACGTTGAACCTGTATTTTGCACGTACTGTTTTTACTTTATTTTTAGTTTGTTTTTACTTTGTTTCAGATCTCAAAATGCCCCAATATATTTGGACAACTTATACGGAAGCGGTTTCTCTGTGGAATTGGTCTTGGTATTGTAGTATTCTAATCATCATAGGGGTGTAATGATACAATATGGTGACAATAGGATAGGTATCACGATATCCACCTCATGCTACAATAAGTATCGCGATATAAAGTCTATATTACAATAATGATGTATTGTTCGTCTAGGTAATAAAATGAAACATTGAAATAAAATTTATGCTCATTATGTTTGTGAATATTTTGATGACGAACCAATTGTTTCAGATAATGAATGTTGAAAATTCCATGTTAATTTTTTTTTTTAACTGAAAAACAAAACAAAACGAGAAACAAAAATAAAACCAGAAAAAAATTCTTCCATACGCCCTTCTAATACTAATAGATGGGAAACCTGAAAAAGCAGATATATGTTTTCAATTTAGTCTTCAACGATGGGGTGTCGTTAAACATTCATTCATTCGATGATCTGCATACTTCTGGAACACAGGTACTCAGAAGCAACTTCTGGGGTAGAGCTATGGTTATATATACTATTTAGTATGTATACAATAGTATTAACACACACACACACACACACACACACACACACACACACACACAACCCAACCCCTCCCCCGGGTTGCTGATCTGGAGCATGACGTATCTAAACATAAGCCAATCAACAATTGCTTAATATAACGTTAAATAAAACTATGCTTAGACTGGTTTACTATTCGGTTCCGATAGCGGTTAAGAGGAACTAGGGGCCATAAGACAAATATGCATTAAGCTTAGGGTATTATTTATTACACATAATTAATATCATATGTAGCCTATATAGAAACAGTAGAAATATTCAGTCTTGGTTGTTTTGTATTTGAACAAAAATGTGTAAATGTAATGTTTTAGTTAAATTACCTTAAATGAGAAAAGTTCATTTGAATTTTTTTTTGTGTTGATACAAGTGTGCATGTTTCAAGACTGATATCAGAAATATAGTGACATGTCAAGTTATCAATTAATTTTCATATACTTACCAGTGTTCGAGATTAAAAGTTTTAGGCAGTATCCCAGTTGGCTACTAACAATTCAAAATCTGGTATCCCACCTGAGAATTTAGTATCCCACTTAAATGAAATTCATAAATAACATCATAACAAATTTGGACGTTCTCGTTCCCAATCTATTGCTACACCGCAATCAAAATCGCAGAATTCGCAATCAAACGGAATTGGCAAAAATATTTGCTGCATCTATTTTTGCGTAATATTGACATAAATTAATATTTAGCAGTAATCAATAAGCGTTTCTGACATTACTAGCGATAAACCTACCTGTATAAATTTTCTGCAGATGTGGAATCGATCACTATCTCAAATAAAATTTGAAGGGAGGAAACATCCAACAAAAACAATAGCGACTTAGCGGTTCCCAGCATTAGACTGGGTACGAGTTGGGGGAGATATTGTTATGGCATGGCATTAGACTGAGTAAGAGCTCAAAAATACTGTTACTTAACTTCACTAGTAAATGACGACTTTCACTGTTTCAGAAAAAACAAAAATGCAGTATTAATAAAACCAAGAACCTTATATGGTTCTTGAAGTCTGGTATCCAAAATTAAATTCTGGTATCCCCGGGATACTGGGATACCGTTAATCTCGAACACTGCTTACCTTTTTGACACCCAATAGCTCATGTGTAGTTTTGTGCTGGGGTGTTGTGAAACATTCATTCGTTACATCATTACATCATGAGCAATTAATAATAATAACAAAAATAAATTAATCTGGCATTTTCATATTTTGATAAAAATGGTTGTGGTGTGTCTGTACCATGTCAGGTCCAAACCTGGGAAGAGGGGGTTAGAGAGAGCGAGAATACCTTTTATACGTGTCCATATACCACGAAGGTTTCGAACATGCTAGTCATGGGCTTAACCTCTGACATCGCCAGTGACTAAGTCCGGGCCAGGATGAGGAAGGTGAGTTTGAGGTGGGCAGAATTTGGAATAAAAATTTTGAAATTAGGTCAAGGACCTAAGGCCAAAATGAGCTGCTTCATTCTACTCATGTCTGGACAAGGGGTTAGAAACATATGAAAAGGTGGTTTTTTGTGTGTTTTTTTGTTTCAAGTGCCTTGTTAGAGAGCTGGGGATGATCCTTTGTTACTGTGCCCTCAATCGGTTTTTTTTTCTTTCTTCCTTTCTTTCTTTCTTCCTTTCTTTTTTTCTTTCTTTCTTTCTTTTACTGCCTTGATAGTTATTTTACACTGCATATTTGCCATATTTGTTTTTAAAGGATATTAAGTTTAACAATTTTCTTTTACAGCTGAAATAGTTATGTTCCTTATTTGCACTGCATCAGTGGAGGTCACAAAAACATGCCGCGGTATGGCTGAACTCACGCTTTATGCCGCTATTGTCTTCAGTGGCGTGGTCATCTTGTGGAATTTTGTTTCAGCGAACTGGACACAGGTGAGACATTTAAATACAAACAAAACAGGACGGGACGTAGCCCAGTGGTAAGTGGCTCACTCGATGCGTGGTAGGTCCATGATCGATCCCCATCGGTGGGCTATTTCTCATTGGAGGCCGGTGCACCACGACTGGTATACCAAATGATATGATACGTGCTGTCCTGTCTGCATATAAAAGATCCCTTGCTACTAATGGAAAAATGTAGCGGATTTCTTCTCTAAGACTAAAAAATTACCAAATGTTTGACATCCAATAGCTGATGATTAATAAATCAATGTGCTCTAGTGGTGTTGTTAAACAAACTTTAACTTTACAAATAAAACTGAAATCCCATCTCACTACAGTGACACCTTTCTGTCTCTCCCTGTCTCTTTGTGGTCTCACTCTGTCATTGTCCTCTCTCAGGGCCATATAAAGGATTTTGTAAGGTGGGGGAGGCAGAATATTCTAAAAAGGTCTAGTTTGAATTTGCTGAAGGCAGCAATATCTTGGGGGTGGTCATAAAGCATGCATGATTCTTAGAAAATTGTAAAACAAAATTACTTTATTAGAGACACACTTTCAGTGTTGTATATTGTGGAAGGAAATTGTTTATTTAACGACACACTCAACACATTTTATTTACAGTTATATGGTGTCGGACATATGGTTAAGGTATATTGTGGATGATGAATTTTAAAAAAAGTCATTAAAAAGGGCACACTGTATCCACCAATGTACTCTGTCTCTCTCTGTCTCTCTCTCTTGGGACGGGACGTAGCTCAGTGGTACAGCGCTCGCTTGATGTGTGGTCGGTCTGGGATCGATCCCCGTCGGTGGGCCCATTGGGCTATTTCTCGTCACAGCCAGTGCACCACGACTGGTATATCAAAGGCTGTGGTATGTGCTATCCTGTCTGTGGGATGGTGCATATAAAAGATCCTTTGCTGCTAATCAAAAAGAGTAGCCCATGAAGTGGCAACAGCGGGTTTCCTCTCTCAATATCTGTGTGGTCCTGGACCATATGTCTGATGCCATATAACCGTAAATAAAATGTGTTGATTGTGTCGTTAAATAAAACATTTCCTTCCTGTCTCTCTGTCTACTTCTGTATTTCTTTCAGTATCTGTCTCTCTCTCACCCCTCACTCTCACTGCCTCTCTGTGTGTGTCTCATATATACCCTCTGTCAAATTAATTGTCACTCTTTCTTTCTTTCCGAGTAGCCCATGAAGTGGCGACAGCGGGTTTCCTCTTTCAATATCTGTGTGGTCCTTAACCATATGTCTGATGCCATATAATCGTAAATAAAATGTGTTGAGTGCGTCGTTAAATAAAACATTTCCTTCCATCTTCTTTCTTTCTTTCCATACCTTCCAGAGGCTCACATAATACAATTTTCATTCCTAATATATGATACTGATGATCCTGAAAAACACTCTGGTAATAACCTCTATTTTTCATGATTATGAGGTTTGTGAAGACAACCACCATTATGAAAGAAAAGATTTTAAAATTCATATCACTTACAATTAAAAAATGTAGTCCCAAAACATATTAAAACACATGTGCTTACATTAAATGTTTGACCAACTGTTATATTTCCAACATGTGCTGAGCTTGAAAGTTATTGCTGTAGGTTACTGCTGTTTACTTTTATATGTCATGTCATGATGTACTGTTGTTTTAATGTTATAGATTACTTCTGGAATTACACTGAATTTCATTGACTTTGCACTGGTAGGAGGACCAAATCGAATTCCTCAAAATGATCACCACCCTCTGGATGACAATCTTACTGAAGGTGAAAACATAAATCAAGGCAAAACAAAGAAATTGGTGTTTAACAACACCCCAGTACATTATTTGAACTATTTGGCATCTAATGTGGAATCTACGCCATATAACCGTAAATAAAATGGGTTGAGTGCGTCGTTAAATAAAACATTTCCTTCCTATATTGAGGAATCTAGCTCAGTCATTAGAGTTGTTTGAGGGGTTTTCCTGTCCAAACCAGTGCCCCATAATTGATACATCAAGGGCCATGGTAAATGTTGTCCTGTCTATGGGACGGTGCATATAAAAGATCCTTTGATGATAATGGAGGTGTGGGGGGGGGGGGGGGGGGGGGGGATTTAGCTTAGTTGGTTGAATGCTCTCCTGATGTGCTTGCGTTGCAGGATTGAACCACCTCGGTGGATCCATTCAACTGATTGGGGTTTGCTCAACCAGTGCACCACAACTGGTCAAAGGCTGTGTGTGGTATGTGCTTACCTGTCTATTTTTTCAAATATCCCTTGCAAAAGTTGAATATTATTAATCCTCCCACTTGCTTGAATCTTCTGACACCTATATGTTTAATTATGTAGTATATATAGACAAAAGTACATATATGTGGTTTTCTGATTTCGGGGTTTCCTGCAGGAAATACACTCGTGGAATACAGAAATCAGAAAACCACATGTATGTAGTTTTGTATTTATTACATACCCTAAATTGGAATTTTTTTTCCAAATAATAGTTCAAAAATTGTAACATTGCTAGCTAATGATGGGGATTTCTAAATTTACACAACTAGGTCAGCTATGTTACTACGCGGACCGATGAACCACCAATTATTACACATAGGAATATAGTTCTATTTAAACAATAAACAGAAATAAAAAAGAACGGGTGAAAAGTTACCTATAATTTTAATGAGATTGTTTGAAATGCCTTTTAAAGACAATGTAATTGCTAAAATTCACAAACAATATAATATTTAATTTGCTCGTAATACGTCACAAAACCTTCAGCGTGCCAGTTTTATCAACGAAGAAAAATTTCAAGAATTGTTCTCTCAGTCTCTATGTCGTCATCGGTGTGTTTTCTTTCATTGATGTTCATGGAATTATTCGTTGCTGAAAAGTTTAAGTTTATATTAAATGTGCCTCCATAAACCTGTTGACATTTCATCCAAGTTTTCTACATTGTTGCTAAAGTCGACGACAGTCACTTTTCGCACCCTTGTTTTGGCTTCGAACACAATAAATATAGCATATCTTCCCGTAATTTCACTAGAAATCCATATTTTAACACATCCAGGTGCATTAGTAATGTTAAAAAAAAAAACATTCAATAGCAATTTTACATTGGAATTTTTCCAAAAAGGAAACGTCATGTACCCAGTTTATGGTTATTGTAAGGAGATGCAAAGTGACGTCATTGGAATACTGACGTCATTTAAATTCAAAATTAGCTGTATTATTACAATGCTGCGCCACATTAAAATAAAAATTAGTCTACTAACCTTGACCCCTGTCAAATTCCTATAACAAGCAGACAACGCTGTGTACAGGTCGGTATTTTTTTTTTTTTCATAATTCTGGACAAAATATTAATTTGAAGTTTTAAAAGATGAAAGAAATAAAAGGTACCTTTTGTCAAATATATCATATCACAAAATTATGATTGGAGATGATTTATTTATTGAATAAGAATAAGAATTATGTACGAAGCCAAAACAAGGGTCGACAGTCACCTTAACTATCGTGGATTAAAAGCTTGTTGGTTAGTAGTGTTCCCGTCTCAAGTTTTGGTATCATATATTAAATTGTAAATATTTGTCACCGTTTTCGTCTGTTTTCAGTTCAAAATTTCCACAAAATAGCATTTTAAACAAACCAAGCACCAACTTGTTTACATATCGTGAAGGGCATTCCCGGTAACCATGTGCTATAAATAGTACCGTTGAATACGGTATAGTTCCGGCATTTGAGTTGAATACGGAAAAGTGTATTTCATTTTTGTATTCAGGACTGTATTTATATAGTAAGATTTAATGGGCAGGGCGTAAAATTTGGCACGAACGATTTTGTCGTTTGTCTATCGGTTATGCAAAACCAATATCGACACGAACGACGGATCATTCGTGCAAAAACTATAATCACTCGTCAGAAAATGTAAACTGATGTGTTTTGGCTAATATAACTATTTTTGTAATAAAATAATAAGAGAACGGGCCTAGCATTGCAGGTGTGAGAAAAAAACAATGTATCCGTTTGACATCGCAGTCAATTACAAAGTCGGCACTGTCAGAAGTGTCAATAACATTTAGTAACATAGTCGCACGTTCCCTTTGATCATTTCACTACGTGCGGAAATCAATACACGGTTTGGAAATTAAAGCGGTTTATGAGTATTTATTAAACGTGACATCACCTTAGCCCGGCATTTAGTTATAGAGTTGTTAAATGTCAGGACCTAATGCAAAAAAAACGCAAAAAGGACACCGTCAGTGAAAAACACTTTAAAAAAATGGTGGTTTTCAGACGATTTCGCAGTTAATACAAACGAGAATGGCGACGTATGTAAAGTTATATGCAACGTATGTACGGACAATTTTGTGGCTATCCGTAGTGAAGCTAGGTTAAGACAAATGAAAGGGTCAGCTTTGGACAATGTCAAAAATTACACGTTTATTGTGAACAAGAACATACCTCTTGACTGCTACGCGGTCTTGTGGTCAATATTCTTGCACACAATAAACTCGTGCAATAAATAGGAAGCGAAAAAAACGTATGTGAAGTTCTGTATATTTATTTACTTTTTGACACCTGTGTGGTTACGTTGAAATATATGCATTAATTCTGAAACATGTATTGTAATGAAAACAAGTACAACCCTTGCTAAATCAATTTATTAAAATATGACATACACAGCGAAGAAAATAGTACGTTTAATAAGGGACTTTAAAATAACGAAGTGGAAATTAGAACATGATGAAACATTGAGTTGCAGCATCGATTGGATCGATCAAGGATTCGCAGAACTTCGGGTCTTTCCGTTCAGACCCGTTTCGTTCAGACTATTGTTTGGCGCCAACAAGTACTCCCCTGTAACAGAACCGATGGGATAGTGTGCTGAAATGTAAATGGCAGCTTTCAAGTTAGTCCCTGCATACCAAATAATAATAATAATTTAGTATTTATGATAAGAATTTGGAGAAAAGCTATGAAAATCGCCCATCTTAGATTCTCATTTCATTACCGTTGCCGGTTAACCTTATCATTTGTATCTGAACCACTGGAGAAAATCGTTTGTGTAAACACTAAAACCACACGAACGACATATCGTTTGTCTGAAAAATTAAATTTTATGCCCTGAATGGGTATGTAATAACTCTTTGTATTCGTTTAAATTGCTGTATTTAGTTAAAGATTGGGCTGACTTAAATGTACTCGTGTATGAAGATTTTGAAAAATGTTATTGTCCAATCATCTTATCCTGGGGCGGGACGTAGCCCAGTGGTAAAGCGCTCGCTTGATACACAGTCAGTTTGGGATCGATCCCCATCGTTGGGCCCATTGGGCTATATCTTGTTTCAGCCAGTGCATGACAACTGGTATAACAAAGGTTGTGGTATGTGCTATCCTATCTGGGGTGGTGCATATAAAATATCTCTTGCTACTTATGGAAAAATGTAGCGTGTTTACTCTTGAAGATTATATGTAAAAATTACCAAATGTTTGACATCCAATAGCCGATGATTAATTAATCAATGTGCTCTAGTGGTGTCGTTAAACAAAACAAATTTTAACAAACTTTTTACTGTGTTTTTGTATGTTATTATTTTGTTGTAGACTTGGTTGACCTCCCCGTCTACCGTGATGAAGAAAAGATGCTACTGATTATCAACCATGATGTAAAATATGAAACGGACCTTGTAGTTTTGTTAGTTCTTCAGCCTTCATCTCCTCGGCAACCACCCGTTTGTAATGATTTCTCACTCAAAATGGGAGACAAGATGATGTTCACCTCTCTGAATCTTTTGAGCATAAAGCAGATGTCATGGCCGAAAACTATTCAGTTTGAGAGGCAAGTGGGCATTTAAATGTCTTAATTAGTTCATTAGCTAAATGTGATGAAATCTAAGGAACTTATTTCTCTAAAAATGGATGATATATAAAAATTACATTAATTGTTGGAAACCAAATCTAGCTATCGCATCACCTTAACTGAAGCATGATGGAGTGAAATCCATGTCACCCCTCTTGGCAATTTTAGTTTTTGAATTATGGACCATTGCCATAATTCAATTATTTTTACAAAATGTCATTAATAAATGGAGTATGGTGGTTATGAAGATGCTTGAATAAAGTACATTTAGGGACAAATCAAAGTATTTTTCTTCAGGTCATACTTTGTTAGACCATTAAATAGGTCAGTGGTCTGTGACTATATGCCTTCAAGATTCTATTTATTTACACTATTTAATACATACAGGTTATTATTAAGTATACCCCTAGATACATGTATTGTTGGTTTAATATACATGTAAATCAGTAGTACTACATTTGTGTATGTTGAATAAATAGAAGTAATGTTAATGTTAACCAATTAGCTCTAATAGCTGATCACTAATGGTATTTGCTCTAAATAATTATTTTCCAAGATTATTAAGTTCTTTACTATTGTCAGATGCAAATAGCTGGGTAAGTTTGAAAACCCTTGGATGTCTAATGGTAATATTTTAAAATAAATTTCATTCTTAAATCATTATATGGTGGGCAATTGCCAATGGAGGATAAAATGATACTTGTCTACTATTTAATTTTCCTGATGGACAGTGCCAGTCAATTGATATGTCAGTTATTACTGATACATGTTCAAGAGTGCGAGTGATTTGTGGTTGCTTGGTAGACTGGTTTTTGCACTTAACATTTGATAAATGTAATGTCATAGAAGATGATGGTATACCAGTTAAAATGTGCACTCAGCAGGGCTTGAAATGGGAAATAAAATATGGCCTAGCTGCTGTTATATTTTTTTTAAATAACAGGCCAAAAGAAACATGTCCTGTTAAGAAATAAATATGGGCTGCTGGAAATAAGACAATACGGGGTGACAGGCCCATAGCCAGGATTTTGAGAGTGGGGGTCGTTTAGGCTTATGGTGAGGCATGCACTGCCTCACATGAGGGCGCAAAGCATTAACGAATATTGGCTATGGGCCTGGGTGATGGGTACCGTAATTCCTTGAATGGTAGCCTAAGATTCTATTTTTTTCGCAACGCTCTGAGACCTGGCCTCTATTCAAGGCAGGCTTCTATGTTTTTAAAAATAATTTTCCGGTCCTGCTGTTCTCGCCATGTGGTTAAAAATGTGATGTCATGCAATGGAAGTGATCATGAGTATAATGCGGTAATTTCACGTGACAAAGCTAGAATAGCAGAACTAGGCAGGCTTCTATTCAAGGCAGGCACCAGCCTCAGTGGCGCAGTGGTTAAGCCATCGGACTACAGGCTGGTAGGTACAGGGTTCGCAGCCCGGTACAGGCTCCAACCCAGAGCGAGTTTTTAAGGGCTCAGTAGGTAGGTGTAAGACCACTTCTCTCTTACTAACCACTAACCAACTAACACACTGTCCTGGACAGATAGCCCAGATAGCTGAGATATGTGCCCAGGACAGCGTGCTTGAACCTTAATTGGATATAAGCACGAAAATAAGTTGAAATGAATGAATCAATCAAGACAGGCTTCTATTTATTTTGCAACACTCTGAGACCCAGCCTGTAATCAAGGCAGGTTTCTATTCAAGGATTTATGGTAGGTTTGGGATAGTGTGTGAAAAATTAGGACCTCCAGGCCCGTAGCCAGGGAGGGGTGCAATGGGTGCGAACGCACACATACCCCGCACGAATTGGAGTTCCGCCCAAAAATGTATAATGTTTTTTATTTCCTATTATAAGTATTTTAACATTTACCCTAACAGATGGCTGTATTAAATGCTAGTTTATTCGAAACTATTATTGGAAGCCCGCCCTCTGATATTATTTGGCGCGTCTCTGTAGAAGCTCAATATTAATTTCATCATTCGGAAATTTCCGTAAATATTTTTGGCCTAACATGGTACATGTGTTACACGAATGATATTACAAGGCGTCATTATGGGTATATTCAATGGAGAACCAGCCTATCATGTAAGCAATTATTGTGGCGGGCTATTTTGTTGACTGACAAACTACGACTATCATGGGACGACCTGAGCAAAGAGGAAGGAAGGAAATGTTTTATTTAACGACACACTCAACTCATTTTATTTACGGTTATATGGCGTCATACATATGGTTAAGGACCATGCAGATATTGAGAGAGGAAACCTGCTGTCGCCACTTCATGAGCTACTCTTTTCTATTAGAAGCAAGGGATATTTTCTATGCACCATCCCACAGATAAGACAGTACATACCACAGCCTTTGTTACACCAGTTGTGGAGCACTAGCTGGAACGAGAAATAGCCAAATGGGTCCACCAAAGGGGATTGATCCTAGACCGACCGCGCATCAAGCGAATGCTTTACCACTGGGCTACATCCCGCCCACTGCAGCCAAGAGCAGCCAAACGATGGACGCTTTTCTTAGAAAAAGAAACAAGGTATAATATAACTGGTCAATAAAATAATATTTTTACGAAATATCAAACCGTGTCTGGCATGCGATTGGTACCGGTACCGTAAATATGTTTAACATGTCTTACATTTCATTCCGTCTCGAATAAAGTCATTGGTGGAACTTCGATTGCAATACCCTTGTCGAACTAACAATTAAGGGGAGCAACAGACTTAAATATTATTCACGAAAGCGATTCCAATGCCGTCAATACACCAAATAGAAAAAGAAAGTTACATGTATGCCCAATACCAAAATTTAAACACATTGATGGGTTGTTTTTCCAATGCGCGTGTTTAGTGATTCATTTGTTATTTTTCTAGATTCCTGTTTTCGCAAACTATGAATCCATGTCTGTTAATGATAACATTATACTCATCATACAGCCCCTCACAGGCGTACGGGTTCCAATTTTTCAGGAGGGTGGGCAGGCTGAGTTTAAAAACAAATGCCCAAATCTCGATAACGTTTATTCATATTTGTATTAAGCACTCCCAAACAGCTATAATAGGTTGCAAATGAACCACTAAGCATTTTACATGGATTACAATTAACGAGTATTAAACGCGCTCTCTCATAGATAGTTGACCTAATTATTGACCCAACAAGGTATTATATGACAATATATACATTTGATTTGTACCTTACTTAACAGTACTTTATTGAACCATCTACATAACCACCATATCACACTTATTATTGATATTTTATAAAAATAATTGAATTAAGGGTACGGTCCATAATTCTGAGAAAAATAGTGGCTATTTTGGAGTGCAGAGGTGTGACGTATTATTTTGAGTCACGTGACGGGCATTCCTTGAATAATCGCAGTGTCAAAATGATTTACCAAGCTCGTGTAACGAGAACGCTTGACCGTCCTCTGCGACTTAGGGTAAATAGAAAAACAACAACAATGAAAATAAGTTATTAAAAAATAGTAAAAACATGTACTGAATGATAATAAGCTTATACATTAATTTTTTTTAGTAACAGAAGCATGTTAAAAGTCAACAATCCCGACTAGTTAGGCCTTTGCATCTATAGGTAAATTTATCGTTAGTCGTATGTGAAAAACTCTAAACATCTGGATCATGAACATCTTCATTTTCCACCTTGTCAAATACATTATTATGCAAAATATGCCATAACAGCTGACTTGAGCTAGGAATTGTTACATTTTTAAAGAATACTCTGAACTAGACAGTGTTTATATACAATGTGACTATATATATACGAAGGCCGTGTATATAGCCTCCATTAACGAGGGCTGGCTATATTCACAGCAAAACTGTATATAGGCGGTAAGTAAGTACATGTATTTGATTGATCCATATTACCAAACCATCTGGAACAGGAGGAATACATACTAAGTACTGTACGAACAGTGCATTTTCTGAACAGGGGAGGGAGTGGGGAAGTATATGAATTTAGTGGACCCTTTTGTGTACGTTTTCCATAGATATATGAATAGCGTCATATTGTCCCAACAGTACTAACAAAAAAATAATAATAATAAATAAATAAGTAAATAATAATAATAATATAATTAATAATAATAATAATAATAATAATATAATTAATAATAATAATAATAATAATAATAATGAATAAATAAATAAATAAAAACTATTACAAATTATCAGCTGCTGAGATAGATTTACTGAAAGATAAACTAACTACGGACAGTACACAAACTAACAACAGGGTTTGAACTTAATAATTTTTCACTGAGTGCAATTTTGAGGCTGCTTACGAAATATAAAAAAAAGAGTTAATTTTACTGCAAATAAATATGACTAAAAGGTTATTTTGCTGTATTTAGTCACATTTCAAATGCTCAAAATTGTAAGGGGCAATAAAACTCAAAATATTTTTTTATAGGTTACTAGTAAAGCTGAGACCACTCCCGGGTCCCCCTCTAAATTTATGTAATGTTTCTGTAACAAACGCCCCCACCCACCCCACCGCGACGTGATTTTACCAACATTATAATAACATGTAATAATAATAATAATAATAATAATAATACACAATTATTATTACTATTATTACTATTATTACTATTACTACTACTACTACTACTACTATTACTATTATTATGAGCCTTAGTACTACTACCTTTTTTGGGTGGAGGGGCGGTGTTTTATCTGGAGGAGTTTTGGCTATAAAAATGCAATATTAACGTGCGTGCACACACACACACAAACGGCAGACTGAACTTGTCCCTGCACGTAGAACTAGATTCAACTGGGTGAAGTAATAATTAGCCAAACCTTTGGACGACAAAACATGCAACAGTACACTGGGTTTTTTTACGCTATACATTAAAACCGAAATACCACTTTGCGAACCAGTCAAAATAATTTGCATACGCTCCTGATAATAACAATAATAGTAAATGGTGAGTTCATGTTCCGACTGTTTATTATTTTATTTCAGCATATTCGCAGTTATTTTTGTCATAAAATAATATTTTTTTTATTATTTGCAATGTATATAGCCGGCCCTCATTTCCCAAGTCTCTATACACAGCGATCGTTTATATAAAATCTAAAAATACATTATACAGTTGTCGTATATATATAGCCTCATCACTACGAGTCTGTTTTTCCATATTTTAAATGTCTCATTTAAAGAAGAGTTCCAAATTTTAAAACTGAATCGTGTCATGGAATTCCCTCGATCGTAGTTCAATTAAAATATTTTGGATCATACAATAAGTAGGTTTGGTATTCCAAATGAATGTAATTTCCATTTATAATGCATATTTAGAGAAATATTTTAAGATATCGGTGAAGGTTATAATGGCGAATGCAGCAAGGCTCTGTTGAGCTGCATTCGCCATTCGACCTGAGCAGGATAAAGCGATATCTTAAGACAGTAACCAGTTATTTCTTTTATCCTGCAATCCTACAGGAATAGTAAAAAAAATCATTATTTATACGTGTATGCAAATCAAGTATGTCAACCTAGCAAGGCTTTTGCCATATGACGTCATACAAGATATATGACGTCATTCTTTGTAAGAGGCTAGCTACATTCTGTCACATTCAAAAAGCGTTTCTAAACTCCAATTCATAAACAAATATACACGTTTTGTATTGTTATCGCAAAACTAAAATTTATTTGCATTTACTGTACTAAAACAAATGATTTAAAGAGTATGTTTATTGAAAATCTAGTCTGAAATACTCGAGTCGAGTCAGGCTTATGTCAGGTGACCTATATTTTTGGTCACTGACCAAAAATATAGAGATTTATCTAGACATATCTTGACAATGAATACAGTGATTGCGGGATAAATTGGAGTATGATCGCTCTATGTTACGAGTGCGACACTGTTCAGTCATACCTGGCCCATAGTCGAGCACAGGTACATGTAGGTGTATGACATGTACCCATTATGTAACAATACGCACGTTCCATATATTTATGTTTCTTCTACACATATGCAATGTACTCTATTAAGTACATTACTCATCATTGTTAACGGTTTTACGGTAGGCTAATGTAACAAGACATTGGTGGACCCATTGGGCTATATCTTGCTGCAGCCAGTGCACCACGACTGGTACATCAAAGGCCATGGTATGTGCTATCCTGCCTATGGGATGGTGCATATAAAAGATCCCTTGCTGCCAATTGAAGAGAGTAGCCCATGAAGTGGCAACAGCGGGTTTCCTCCTTTAATATCTGTGTGGTCCTTAACCATATATCCGACGCCATATAACCGTAAATAAAATGTGTTGAGTGCATTGTTAAATAAATCATTTCATTTCCATTTCTATTTCAGATTTGCCAAAAGTGACATCATCCAATTGTACCATGCACTATACAAGTGTTTTGAACCTTTGCGCTGTGAACACTTTGCCATAAAGTAAGTTAAAATATTAGTTTGAACCTGGACAATCGAGTCCACTGATTCTACACTGTTTAAAATTTTTAAAAGTTAAGTTTCTTTTGTTTAATGACACCACTAGAACACACTGATTCCTTAATTATCGAAACATCTCCTTTTAAAAAAAAAAAAAGATTAATACTTGTATCTGTGATGTTTTCAAGTACGGTACCAGTTCAGGTACACCAGTATTTGTTTTCAGTTTGTAAAATGTTTCAGTTGTGATAATTTGTTTTGATGGTTTAAATTTGTGTTGTTATTGTATGTGTGTGTGTGCGTGTTGCGTGCGTGTGTGTGTGTGTGGTGTGTGTGTGTTGTGTCTATGAGTGTGTGTTGTGTGTATGAGTGTGTGTGTTGTGTGTATAAGGGTGTGTGTATGAGTGAGGGTGTGTGTGTGTTGTGTGTATAAGGGTGTGTGTGTGAGTGTTGTGTGTGAGTGTGTGTTGTGTGTGTTGTTTGTGAGGGTGTGTGTGTGCGTGTGTGTGTGGTGTGTGTGTTGTGTCTATGAGTGTGTTGTGTGTATGAGTGTGTGTGTTGTGTGTATAAGGGTGTGTGTATGAGTGTGTGTGTGTGTGTGTGAGGGTGTGTGTGTGTGTGTGTGTGTGTGTGTGTGAGGGTGTGTGTGTATGAGTGTGTGTGTGTGTGTGTGGGTGTGAGTGTGTTGTTTGTGAGGGTGTGTGTGTGTGTGTGTGTGTGTGCGTAGATTAGCAATGGTTTGTTTACCACAGCCCACATTCAGGTTCTTGGTTTTGGGAGATGTATGAAGGGTGAGTGGTGTTGAAATTTAAAAACATATTGTCTTTTATGTTGGTACACATTAGTGAACATGCAAGTAACTCATCAAACACTGTTTAATCGAGATCTTTAGAAGTTTTTGTATAATTTACCTTTGTGGGATAATACTCGAGTCAATACAAAATGTATGTTGGGGTGTCATTAAACATTACATGTAATTCATTCATTCCATGTTTTTTGTCTCGTCATTACGAAGTAAAAAAAGGTGAGATATAGGTATTATTTTTCTGACGATGGCTGTGCTGACTGCGGCAACTTTTACGTTAAAGTTTCTCATTTACATGAGTTTCTCACAAACTATAAGTCATGATAGGTCAGTGAAACTTGGTTTATAGTATTTGTAAAACTCCTCTAAACCAGACACCATCGGGACCAAGTAAAAAGTCTGGTTTTTAGAGGTATCTGTTTTAGAGAGGTTCTTTTCTGTACAGATATTTAAAAAGGAGACCATGAAAAATGTCCGGTTTTGAGGGATTTCCGGTTTACAGAGGGTCTGGTTTTCACTGTAGTTGCACCTATGGGTGTTCATCACAGTGCATGTGACAATAATTACAAACTAATACAATGTATATTTTAAAAATAAATTGTTTCTGGTTGTTTCTTTTTCAGATTATACCAGAATTGTCAACTCGGTATTGAAGTGGGTTCAGCTGGCGATCTGTTATTCTGTATCTGTTTAAACGAAGCACTGGAAAAAAGAGTAACTCAGATACATATTGACAAAGAGGTGAGGTCAAAATCTTTATGTTGTCTCAATTACTAGAATATTATCTTCCATTTATCATTTGAAAACTAAAGGGTATGGGGCTCTGCTATTTTGTATCTGTTTAAAGAAAGTACTGGAAACAAAGGTAACTCAGATACATATTGATAAAGAGGTGAGGTCAAAATCTTTAGATATATATACAATGTACATATTGATAAAGAGGTGAGGTCAAAATCTTATTAATAAAGTGTGAGGTCAAAATCTTTAGAAATATATACATATTGATAAAGAGGTGAGGTCAAAATCTTTAGATATATATATACATATTGATAAAGAGGTGAGGTCAAAATCTTATTGATAAAGAGGTGAGGTCAAAATCTTTAGATATATATACACATTGATAAAGAGGTGAGGTCAAAATATTTAGATATATATACATACTAATATAGAGAAGAGATCTTGAAATAAATACCCATACATACATGTAGATAAAAATTCATAAAAATGCCAACATCAATCAATTGAGCACTTTTTTTAATATAAAAACAGCTTCTGTGCAGTGATCAGCTATGTTAACAACACAAACAGTACAAATAACATTATTTTCCATCAAAACTTTCATTGTGGGTGTGGGTGCGGCTGGGTTCAGGCTGGAGGATTTCGAAGGGGGGGGGGGGGGGTCATTATTCCGACATATCTGTACGTACTGATATTAATGTTATAAAATTACCTGCCTGTTAAACTAGTTATACTAAGATATTTGGTATTTTATTGAATACGAAACCAAAATGACAGTCCCATGATTGCTGTCCATTTTAAGACTAACATGGAAGCACATCAGTTTCCTTTAATCATACAAGTTTTTATAGAATTCTAGTTAATTTCACATCATGGACATTTTTTTCTCTTTTTGCCAAAAGTGTTTTCTTTTTTCCCCTATGTGGACACAAACAAAAATTATATATGAAAAACATGTTTTGAAAACTAAAAGCAGATTATGGCTATAGCCTATATAGACGAACGGTATTTTGTAACATCACTGTGTATGTTTCAGCGCTAAACCTATACTCAGTGACGTCTCGCCACCGTTGTTCTGCTAGTTAACGAGTCTACCGCTGCTCAATATAATGGCACTGCATGCAATAGTAAAAGTTCCCCTCATTATGACGGCATATATTACCACATGATGTCATAGCATATGAAAGATAGACATTTTTCTAATAGCTTTCTGTCATGGTATAGCTCTATCCTATATACCTAAGGATGAGAGAAATTGAGAATACTACATGAGTGGCCATTAGATACCATGTGTATCTTACAATGAGTTGGTTTTGAAATGTATCTAATGACCCAAATCGAAATGGATATGTTTTTAAATGAGTCGTAAATTAAATGGTATCTAATGGATAAGCCCATTTCTGACCAAACTAAAAGTTCTAGATCTCAATGATCTAATTTTGGGGGATTGTTTTGGTTTGTTACATGACAAATTATTTCTTTATTATAGGATATTAAACGAGCTTCCATTTCGTATCATGTTTTGTCCCAAGTGAAATAATTTTCAAATTATTTCACGAGGGACATAAACATGATACGAAATGGTAGCGAGTTTAATATCCTATTTATTACCCATAATCGATCTTAATTTATATCACTCATCTCGTTTCGTTGACGTTCCTGTAAGGTTGTAGTGCACCAATGAGCGTCTTAGCTGAAACAGGTGGAGATAACTCTATTCCAGATGGCGCGACGATCGACAGGGTCCCAGAAACCTGGTTTGTCTCTGACTGGCTTCAGGTTATAAGCGACCAACTGAGTGATTGAGTTTGTTTTAACAGTAAAGTAATATTTTAAATATCAGAATGTGTTTTGTTGCATTTTTCTTAATGTCTATCTAATTGGGAAAAGTACATAAAAAAAAATTGGGTGGCAAAGTTGAGTTTTTATGCGGCAAAGTGTACCCATGCACACGTTTTTATACAGTGTCAACACGAACGCATTGAGTATTATACAAAATATATATTTATTACTTTTACTGTTAATGTCTTTTCCACGATATCTAAGTATATAAAATACTAGACCGCCCTGTGTAGGAACGTCCTGTATAGAGCCGTCATCACTATATATATATATATATTTTTTTTTTAATACTACACACGCACACGTTATACCATCGACGTCCCAAAGTGCGTTCACCTAACAACAAAAACGCGAATACGATATTTACGGAAATATTATTCTACATTTTTCAGCTACGATACGTGAAACAAAATAGATTTTAATCATTTAACGTAAAATATCAACAATTTGGATGTAAAACAAATCCATTCTAGTAAACAAAAGTGAAACACCCTAAAGTAAATAGGAAAAAGTGCGACGTTTCTAATTGCATTCAGGCGCATGCGTTTGCAAAAAGTATCGTAATGCGCATGTGCAGTTCATCATTTTCC
Organism: Gigantopelta aegis; assembly: GCF_016097555.1. Classification (NCBI taxonomy): domain Eukaryota; kingdom Metazoa; phylum Mollusca; class Gastropoda; order Neomphalida; family Peltospiridae; genus Gigantopelta; species Gigantopelta aegis. The sequence continues at coordinate 43,578,204 of NC_054700.1, read as the reverse complement.
ATTTTTAAGACAACTACATGAACAAATATATGTTTTTTAATTATGCACAGTTGCCGAACACTTAATTTATTCAAATTTTTTTAAAGGAAAGATTCAATTTGTCAAGCGTTCTGGTCCGGTCCGCGTTTTATCAACACACATCGCTCACACTTGATGTCAATACTGATAGGCATTACGTCCATACCTGCGCATAGTTTGTAAAATATAATTTTTTTAATGAATTGATTCTAAATTAACAAAATTTATATACTCAAAATTATTTACAACTGTTATGAATGTATTATGAATACTATTCACTACAATAGAGGCACAAAAATGTAGCATACCTTTTGCAGATTGAATATAATAATTGAAAACAAATTCTAACATCAGGGGGCCTAAAAATCATAAAAATTAAATTCTTTGGCCTCGTTGATCTGGCACGTGTGAGGTCATGTGACACGCACCGAAAGTTAATTCGTCTTTCTCCATCTTAAGTCAATTTCTACGAGTCATGTGGATCCGATATCGGTAATTTTAAGGAATAAACAAAAACGACTTAGTAAAATTAATGGTTTTACGGGTTTGTAAAGTTTTGTATTTAGATACTTACTTTTCTCAACTTTATTGTTTATAAAAATGTTCCTGAACTGTGAAGAAAAACCTCATAAATGAACGACATGCCGATGACAACAAATCGATTGCGCGAACCGTGCACGAGAAAATAAAGTGAACGGAATTTGAAGCATAACGCAGTTAGGGACGTTGACGATACATGCACATATATATTTTATTTATTATTATTCACAATATACATATATTTTCTTTATTATTACTGACTTCCACCCTCATATCTCAGTACACATGTAGACAAACGTCAACTGGTAACAATTGGTAACCATTCACTGCAGTGTATACTACAGAACGTCCTGTGCAGAACCGTACTGTGTAGGAACGTCCTGTACAGAGCCGTCATCACTATATATATTTTTTAATACGCACACGAGTATTATTCAAAATATACATATATTTTCTTTATATACAAAATATATATTTATTCCCTTTACCGTTAATGTGTTTACCACCATATCTTAGTATATAAAATACTAGACCGCCCTGTGTAGGAACGTCTTGTACAGGGCCGTCATCACTATATATATTTTTTAATACTATTATCCACAATATACATATATACATATATTTTCTTTATTATTACTGATTTTACTGTCGTCCCCCCCCCCCCCTATCTCAGTACACGTGTAGACAAACGTCAACTGGTAACGACTGGTAACCGTTCACTGCAGCGTATACTATAGACCGTCCTGTGCAGAACCGTGCTGTATAGGAACGTCATGTACAGAGCTGATAAGGTTTTGGTCCGTTATGATCGTGGTATAACAAAGCAGTGAAAAAACATACAGCTATTGTCCGAGTTTGTTGGACCCTGACGAGTGACGCGCCACCTGTTTTATTATCTCTCCTGTTCTGAGCTAAGACGCCCATTGATGACGTCATCGTGTGATGTCAAAAGTGTTACGTCCCACTTGGCATTCCAGTGGGACGTATCACTTTGATATGTACCAAGATATTTGTAACCATATGGGTAATAAATCAGTTTATGATATTTAATGTTGCACAATTCTTGTTCTTTTTCCAAACTATACTTCTTACCAGCAGGACAAAGTGTTAGTTTTCATTGTTTCGATTTAGAACGCACTCCAGGTAAAAATTTAAAGAAAAGCATGTAGTTTTATCTGCTGATTGTTGTGACACTGACTTGTATTTTATGCTTGGTTATTAAGAAAATGTATCACAAAATTTTAATACTAGTACTCAGGGCTGTAGCTAGGATTTTGTGTGTAGGAGGGCAGATGAATTCTTGGAATGGACGAGCAGGGAAGGCATAAAACACATGGGGGACCGGGGAAATTTTGAAATCTAGAGGCTCTAAAATACTATTTTGCAGCCATTTCAGGGCGGTTACATACTTAAAATGTTAATATCAATAACACACACACACATGCACGCGCACGTACACTCACACGCACACACACACACACACACACATCCCTGTTAGTTACAGCCCTGGTATTTCATAGATATCAGAAGCACCATCCTCAGTTCTAAAATTAATGCATTTTCCCCCATATCCCACCCCTGTAAATTATACCTACTAGTATAGCTGAACACGCCCCCACCCCCCACCCCCCAATTCCCTGTAGTCTTCCAAAGTCTATGTACATGAATGGGTAAAGCTTAAATTCCATACCTACAAATGTATATTATGCTTGCATAAGACGAGGCAAACAATATGAAATGACTGTTAATTATACAGGATCCTAAAAAGAGCAAGCTTGTAAGACCAATGATAAACAAAACAGGAGACCAGCAGATTGTAAATGAACACAGAATGGTACCAGTGGGATTAATGCACCTTAGGGGCTTTTCACCTCACAACCCCATGTCCCCTTGCGCAATAACTAGGAACATTCTTTTGTGGAAATAGTTCCCTTCTGGCCAAATTATTAAATGGTAACAAGATCATACCTGTATAAAAGGCATTAAAACAGGTTTTAATTTACATTTAAATATAGGCCTACTTACTTTTGGGGGAGGGGGAGTGGGTTTTTCTTTTTCAATTTTGGGAGTGGAAAATGTGGTTAGGTGTGTGCTAATTTGAAGGGTTTCGGGTGGGAGGGGGGTGGGGAAGGGGTTATATATTGCAGTGTAAGAAGAATGAATGAATGAATGAATGAATGTTTAATGACACCCCAGCACAAAAGTACCTCAGCTATTGCATGTCAAACAATGCAATAAAAGAATGCATTTGGGCTAGCTTTGATTTAATTTTTGCATCCTATAGTTTTAATTTGCATTCTGTAAGTTCAGTTTGGCTTACCTACTGGTATATTTGCATATGGTTTAAATGTATTTAAATTTACATGCTAGATATATTTTTAATTAGTAGTCAGTTTACAGTACTAATCTGCATACATATATGATATATTTCAGATCCTTTAAATACTAGTATGCATGAGGGTGATGTATTTGTTTTGTGTGCTCAGTAATACATTTGTGACAAATGCACATTTGATTAAATAAGGTAGTGGTCTTATTTTTATACATTTATTTAAATGCCACTAATTAACAACTGTTAATGTTGAAACTTACATCAAAAGTAATTGTTTAAGTGTTTAGTTATCACAAAGCACTGAAGTATTGACTGTTACTCGCACATTTACACATTTCTTGTATAAACTAACTGATCTTTATGTAGGCCTATTCTAAAATTGTGAGTCCATCTAAATCCTTTGAAGCAAAAGATTACTTTAAAGGATATTCTGGCATGCATTGTAATGTATCCACCTTGGTCATTTAATTGTAGTTGCATGGGGATTATTTGGTCATTTGAGGGTTTTGTTTTGTTTTGTTTTTGTTATTGGTGTTTAGAATTTTGGATGTTGTTTTCACTCTCATCCTTATGGAGACTAATATTCTGATGTTTATAGTTCATCTGCCTTGCTTGTTTAATTGTTGATGATTTCTTTTGTTGTTGTTTTTTGTTTTTATTTTTTATTATTATTTTTTTTAATAGTTAAGCACCAGCCTCAGAGCGAGTTCTTAAGGGCTAAATGGGTAGGTATAAGGCCACTATACACCCTCTTCTCTCCAATAACCACTAACCAACTGTCCTGGACAGACAGCCCAGATAGCTGATATGTGTGCCCAGGACAGTGTGCTTGAACCTTAATTGGATATAAGCACGAAAATAAGTTGCAGAAAGAAAAAAATAGTTATCTTTTAGTGCAGTAATATTAATAATAAAGAGTTGTATATATTCAGAAATGCATTTCAAGATATTTTAATCTTTTAAGCTTAACATTCCATTGATTTTGAAGTGAAATGATTTGAGGTTATCATGTTTGTACTTAATTTGGGCTTGCCTCAGTGTGCTCAGAACAGACAAAAAGCTTGTTGTGCATAAATCAGTGAGATCAAAAGCCATGATTTAAGATTTTTTAAGTTTCAATGGTAGATGTTGTTTGTGCTAGCTGATCCCTGACATGTTAGCATTGCTTGCAAGACAGATATAATTTAAGGCTGAAACTCAGATATATATTTAATATTTAAACATTTAGAATAGACCATCGTCTTTTGTTTTCTTTATTCTGATGCATCATCCTTTGATTTCCTGTAAATGCTGTTTGCGATATACCAGTAGGTTATATTCAGACTGACTTCCTTTAAATACCTTTTACAATTATATAAGTTATATTCAAAGTGATTTCCTTCAAAGTGCGATATCCTGTCAAATGACTTCCTTTAAATGCCGTTTGCGATATACCGGTAGGTTATATTCAGACTGACTTCCTTTAAATGCCGTTTACAATTATATAAGTTATATTCAAAGTGATTTCCTGTAAATGCTGTTTGCGATATACCGGTAGGTTATATTCAGACTGACTTCCTTTAAATGCCGTTTACAATTATATAAGTTATATTCAAAGTGATTTCCTGTAAATGCTGTTTGCGATATACCAGTAAGTTATATTCAGACTGACTTCCTTTAAATGCCGTTTACAATTATATAAGTTATATTCAAAGTGATTTCCTGTAAATGCTGTTTGCGATATACCAGTAAGTTATATTCAGACTGACTTCCTTTAAATGTCGTTTACAATTATATAAGTTATATTCAAAGTGATTTCCTGTAAATGCTGTTTGCGATATACCAGTAAGTTATATTCAGACTGACTTCCTTTAAATGTCGTTTACAATTATATAAATTATATTCAAAGTGATTTCCTGTAAATGCTGTTTGCGATATACTGGTAAGTTATATTCAGACTGACTTCCTTTAAATGTCCTTTACAATTATATAAGTTATATTCAAACTGATTTCATTTAAATACTGTTTGCAATATAGGTCATACCGTATTCAAAGTGATTTCCTTAAATGCTGGTTGCAATTAGATCATATTCAAACTTATTTCCTTTAAATGCTGTTTGCAACGTTTGTATTCTTTTTGCAATATATGTCATATTTAAACTGATTTCATTTAAAAACTGTTTGCAATATAGGTCATATTCAAACTTATTTCCTTTTAATTTCTGTATAGGCCTGAGTGACTGCTTTATAAGCTACATCCCACCCATTCTTCTTTTTAATCAATTCCTTTTATTACACAAGTTTTACATTTTTTAACTGAAATAATATAATGTACATTGTACATGTATATGTACACGTATCTGTCGAGTTTGTAGGTGGGTGGGTGGTTGGGGCGTTGCCAGAGAGGAAAAAATGCCAAGGCAAATCCAGACCTGTAAAATAAATATCAGTGTAATGGGAAAAATAAAATAAATCTGGGGGAATTCCAGACAAGGCAAGCGCCTCGTCTGCCTCATGCTGGCTACGCTATTGGGTGGGGTAGGTGGTGTTTATGTGTATATGTCAATGGGATTCTTATTTGTTTTATTATTTGCTTGTTAAATATGGGATTGCTGCTACTAAATGGTTTGGGCGTGGTGGAGGGGTTAAATACAATTAACACAGTGTATCATAACAAGTAACAAGAAATTATTTAAAATCATAATAATATTCTTTAATTTTTTTAAACTGATTTAGTCTAACATCTGCTATTAATTATGATCATAATTTTATTCAACTAACATATTCACTAGTATTTTTTGTAACATGAATTTTTCCGAAAACAAAACAAGTTTCTCATAATATAGCTATATCATTATTGTGTTGGGAGAATGCATGTTGGATGAGGTAGAGTGATTCTAGCATTAGCATACTTTATGTATAGAACTATAAACAACTGATAACGATGTAAGTGCACTGTCGTGATCATATTTCACTAACATACCAACATGTCTATATGGACTAAAAAGTTTGTTTTGAAAACACCACTACTTCATTTCAGTTTAACTTATTTTCGTGGTTATATCCAATTAAGGTTCAAGCACGCTGTCCTGGGCACACAGCTCAGCTACCTGGTCTGTCTGTCCAGGACAGTGGGTTAGTTGTTAGTTGGTTAGTAGTTAGTGAGAAAGAAGAGGGTGTAGTGGCCTTACACCTACCCATTGAGCCCTTAAGAACTTGCTCAGGGTGGGAGCCAGTACCGGGCTGCGAACCCTATACCTACCAGCCTTATGTCTGATGGCTTAACCACAACGCCACCACTAGAGTACATCCTACCAGATTAATTAAATGTCAAATATTTGGTAATTCTTTTTTTTTCTTTTTTTTTTTAATTGACAGAACCCCTGTTTACATTTGTCATCTGTCCCAACCACAGGGATGAAGTGACAGTTACAATACAAAATTAAACATCATTTAGGTAAACAGATTGAAATTTTCATTCAGTATTTACAATTGTTATTATCACGAAGTTATACATGTATGTGTGAATATTAATGATACAGATAGAAAAAAGATTTTATATTATTTAGCCCAAGTTCTCATAGTTTATAATTTTGGACTAGACATGTAAATTAATTAAACAAAAATTGACTATACAAAATGGGGTCTGTGAGATATGTTCTATTATATTGTATCTATTTATACACTCATCCCCACATAAACCCACCAACCACCCCCCATTCCACCGATAAACAAACTTCAAATATACACATATAACTATGCATACGCACAACGACACGCACATAAGTGATTCATGAAGTGCAGACATCATAAGACTTCACAAATGAAGTATTATTCTTATATAAAACATATGAATTATTTGACTATGACTGTATATAACACCAAAGTAAATAATAATTACAAACTGCTGTTCAGCAGTATTTGCCTGACTATGTCTTAAATAGATTATAATACATAGCCCATTTAGTTTGAAATTTGTTGTGTAAACTTTTACTATGATAAATACTACTTTCTGTTAGATATCTAGATTTCAGAATATGTTTAAAATGTTTAATATTTGGTAAGATATCTGTTACTTTATATTTATAGATAAAGAATATGGCAAGTAATAGAAACCGATCACAAATTCTTCAGTTGTTGTAATATTATTTTCTCCTAGTAGAATTAGTTTAGCATCAAAAGATAGATATTGAATATGAGGACATTTATCAAGTAAGAATTGTAAAAAAGAATTCAAAAAGGTTTTGACTAGTAAGCAGTCCCAAAAAAGATGTAATATGGTTTCTGGAGTGCTTTTACAAATTGTACAAAGATTAATTTCAGCTTTGTTATTTTTTTGTAAAAAATGTTTAGTTGTAATAATTCTATGCAATAATCTGCATTGGAACCACCTTAACTTAGTATCTTGGGTTGTCTTAAAAGGTTTGGAATATATTGTTGCCAAACTGATTTCAGAATTAAAGAGTTCTTCCCATTTTGCTTCTGTCCTTATTTTGTTAACTGCAGTTATTAAAATATAGTAATAGGTTTGAGAGCCTTTTTTTACTGAAAATAGTTTTCTCATAACAATGGTATCATTCAGAAAGGAGAATGACTCAAGTTGAACAGTCTTTAGTCGTCTAAGGTATTTTTTAATTGCTTGAACAATGCCATAATAAGTTATAAAGGACAGTTCAGTATCGAAGTTATCTTGAATTTCTAACAATGAATGAATTTTACCACGTGTGTTAAAAACATCTTTAACCTGAGAAATACCTTTTTGATGCCAATTTGAGTTATAAAAAGGCTTTTTAACAATACAAATATTAGAGTTATAAAATATTGGTTCTGTCAAAAATTCATCGAAAGTTGATGGCAAAATGTTATGTGCAAAAGCATTGTAGGCATTCAAGCAATCTTTCCAAAATATATTATTTACTTTGCCTGCCAAGACTTTTGGATAGGAATTTTCAAAACAAGCTATTTTGTTAAAGTTGATAAAAGTAGGTTCTTCCATTTATAATACTTTGTTACATCCATAATCTTTCTCATCCATATAAGTTTAAGGGCTTTTACATACGCATATATATCTATCATACCGAGACCACCTTCACTAACAGGACGACAAGCTATTGTTCTTTTGATTCTATAAGGTTTCGTATTCCAGAGGAATCTAAATAGAATATTGTTGAATTCTTCAAGAAAGTCTCTAGGTGGATTTGGAAGGGTCAAGAACAAGTAATTAAGTTTAGAAATAACTAAAGATTTAATAATTGCAATTTTGCCGAGAGGTGTAATAATATGTTTCATCCATCTATTAATAATTTGTTTGATTTCGAACAGTTTATTTTTTAACTTAATATGACTCAATTATTGTGAATGTAATTCAAGAATTTTGAATATTTTGGGGTTCCATTCTAGTTTTAAGTGTGGTAGATATATGTCTTTACTATTTTTCTTACTTCCAATCCAAATCACTTGACATTTGTCAAAGTTAATATTTAATCCAGACATACATGTATCAGCAAATGCGTTCAATACTGTAACTGTATTTTCAAAAGATTTTTTACTCCCATCAAGAATGAACACAGTGTCATCTGCATATTGTGTCACAAGGAGATGTTCATTATTGATGGAAAGACTTTGATATTTGGATTGTTTTTAACCATAAGAGCTAAAATTCTGTGCATAATAAAAATATATAGGGAGAAATAGGGTTGCCTTGTTTACAACCTCGACCGCAATAAAGTGCCATTAATTATTAAACAAGATTTAATATTTTTATGGAATATTTGAACCCATCTTCTTATGTCATTACCAAAACCAAAAAATGAAAGGGTATTATCAATGAAGGACCAAGATACAGAGTCAAAGGCATTTTCAAAGTCTATCAAAAATAACATCCCAGGAATAGTTAATGTTTCAGCACTCACTATAGAGTCATATAATAAACAGATGTTGTCACCAATATATCGGTTTGCCATAAAACCAGTTTGATCATTAATAAGTTTTGGAAGGACCTTTTTCAGTCTTTCGGCAATTACCAATGACAACAGTTTTAAGGAGCAATTTAAAAGTGAGATCGGGTGCCAGTTTTTCAAAAATTGTTTGGGCTTGTCACCTTTAGGGAAACATGTTATAATTCCTTGCTTTTGGGCAACAGAAAGTTCTCCTTTTTTAAAGCCTTCGTTTATTGATCTTAATACATAAATTCCAATATCTTTCCAGAAAAATTTGTAAAACTTGTACGTAAATCAATCAGAACCAGGACTATTTAGTTTTGTTTTCTCCCTCATCAATCCGTTTAGCTCTAGAGTGAATAGGAATGCCTTCCATCTTTTTTCTTCTTATATTTTCTAGTTCCAGTTTCTTTGCTTCTAAGCAATCAAAATCAATATTGTCTATGTTATTTTCTAAGTCATTTATTTCCCTATTTAAAATTTCTGCTAGTTTCTTGCTTTCTTTATTCTTAAATGAGGCATACAAAATTATTTTACCCAGGATCTCCATAAGAAGAGTATCCATAAAAAGCTGATCATTAACGTAAAGTTTATTTCATGATATATATCTTCTGGTGATATTGGATCAAAACCTTTAGCAGAGTATTGTTGGACAACCTTAAAAATTATTTCTTTTACAGCTTTAACATATTCCTCATCACCCAAAAGGGAGTTGTTAAATTTCCAATATGTATTTGGTTTTTGTTGGTTTATCAAGTTGAGTTTAAGCTTATCAAAGAGTGGTCTGATCTATAACCAGAAATTATATTTGAGTCACTAGTAATAGAATATAAATTTTGTGAGATCAGAAAAAAATCAAGTCTGACTTGCTTAATAGGATTTTTTCTTCTCCATGTATATTGCTGAACTTGTGGATTATGATCTCGCCATATATCAATTAGATCTAGCTCACCCATCATTTGTAAAACTTGTTCTCTGGCCCAAGGGTTGTTTATAGTTTGATAGTTAGAGGCGTCAAGTGAATTTTGTAAAATAAGATTGAAATCTCCAACAATTATGTAATACTTATTCCCAAAAGTTTTAATTTTATCTGTAATGATAGAATGAAAATAAGGTTCATCTGTGTTAGGTCCATATAAGTTTACAAGAGTAAACCGAAAGTCTTTAATTGTAACATCTATAATCAGAACGTTGCCATCGTTATCTGCAAACGAATTGTACATTTGGTAATTCTGACATGTAGTCTTCATAGGAAACCTGCTGCCTTTTTTAATTTGCAACAAGGGATCTTTTATATCAACTTTCCTACAGACAGGACAGCACATACCATAGCCTTTGATATACCAGTCATGGGGCACTGGATGAGACGGGTTGGAGGGGGGGGGGCACCCAATCCGAGAATAGGTTCACCGAGATGGTTTAATCCTGTGACTCAAGGAGCTCAGGTGAGCACTCCACCAAGGGGGTTTGATCCCAAGCACCTCAGTCTACATCTTTACTGACCGAGCAAAATCCTGCCTCTACATGGAATGAAGTACATTTAATATGTCAAGCAAATGTATACTAATATTCAACTGGTCTCAGTTCTCTTTTACTTGAAGGACCTGTCATCTGGCCCACCGGCTACTGTCCAGTATTACGAAAAAGTACATGAAGATTGGCCAGCATTAAGCCAACAGATCAGTGACGTCGTCATCAAACCACTCCACAAAGTGTAAGTAGAGTCCTCACAACCTGTTTGGGTTTTAACCCAGTTTTCTTTCACTGTTAATTTTCAGAATTTAGATTACTATGAATTCAAAGAATAACTGGCAAATACTGATTGCTATAACTTTATGTGGATAAGTGTAAGAGGAGTGCAATTTTTAAAAAGGGAACCCATGTGATGTGAACAAAGATAAACTGATTTTATGCATTTTTTTAAAGGGGCAGTGTTGGAAAGATGCACACCCAGACTACAGACACATACTGATAGTTTAAGAAATGAAAAACAAGTAATTTTAGAATTAATTGAGAGAAAAAAACCCATGGTTATGCCTGCTAACTGGGAGCAGACATTTTGTTTCTTTTTTTTTGCATCTGGTGCATTAGCTTGGAAGGTCAATGATGTCAGCTCCTGTCATTTCATTTCAACTTATTTCCGTGCTTATATCCAATTTAGGTTCAAGCACGCTTTCCTGGGCACACACCTCAGCTATCTGGGCTGTCTGTCCAGGACAGTGGGTCAGTTGTTAGTTGTTAGTGAAAGAGAAGTGGGTGTAGTGGTCTTACCCACTGAGTTGTTAAAACTCGCTCTGGGTGGGAGCCGGTACCGGGATGCGACGTTGAAATACCTTTTAAAATAGACTAAAACGCATGCATGAAATGCAGCTACTAGTTATTGTAAAACATAAGTGGTGTGTAGGGTCCGCTAGTGTTCACCTGTCCACTAGTGTAACAATGAACACTAGCGGTTGCAATGTTGACCGCTAGTGTAATAATTTAAAATGTTACAGTAACAGTCAACACAGTCAACTAATTTTACTACATCGACCGTTAGTGTAACAACGCCAACGATTAGAACAGCAATTAATTAATTTAATTATTGAATATTCTTGTCCGTGTATTGGATAGATAACTGGATTCAAAACCAGTAGATACTTGGTTCGTACCCAGCGATAGGCTGTCTGGGTGTTTTAGGACAGGACAGGACAATATTTTACCATGCTTATGTCCACCAAAGGTTCAAGCATGCCCCCCATGGGTACAGACTCTATCTTCAAAGGACGAGTCCCAAAGTCGGAGGGTGTATCCAGGGCGGAAGAGGGTGTTTTAATTACCAGCGCCATTTAAATAACTTAGTGGGTTGATCATCATGTTCATAACTGATAGGTACTGTGTTCGAACCAAACCAGAGGCTATGTTGGTGTCTTAATCACCAGCTCTATCTAAGTAGCTTAGTGGGTAGATCATCATGTTCATAGCTGATAGGTACTGAGTTCGAACCCAACCAGAGGCTATGTTGGTGTCTTAATCACCAGCTCTATCTAAGTAGCTTAGTGGGTAGATCATCATGTTCATAGCTGATAGGTACTTGGTTCGAACCCAACCATATTGCAAGAGCCATCTTGATAGCTTAGTGGTTAGATGACCGTGTTCAAAGATGGTAACTAGTACAGATTTCAAACCATCCCAGAGACGGTTTCATAATCATCATCAGGTTTGATATATTTATATTAATTTATAAAATGAATTAACTAAAAAAAATTTTACACCTTTATTAGCATAATCATTACAGCGACAGGTTTCAAGTTAATACTGTCGACGAGACCAACAAATATTTTCAATACTGAACCATCTGTTTTGTTCTTCTCTAAGAAACAGCCATGCTCTGTTCCATCGTGTGTTTCTAATAATTTCCCGTAAACATAAAACTACACCGCTTCCTCTGCAAGCTAATAGGTGTTGGAACACTAGGTAATGTTGAACTGGATATATATATTCTTGGGGTTTCAGTTTCATTTACTATAGCACTGAAGAATTTGTTGACACGTTGTAATGTATATCTTGTACTGGGATCGTCTTTAATGCAAATATTAATTAATTAGTTCACATGCCCCAGGTGTAGCCATTTGGGGTAGTACCCACTCCCCAACCCCTATGTTTTTTTATTGCCGCTATTCCCCATCCCTAAAAAAATCCAAGCTATATTGGCGGCATTGATTTCTTCTGATGTCTTTGATGTGTGGTACTGGAACACTTTGATGTCGATTGTTTCAGATGTAGCCTATCCTACTTGGAATTAAAAGGAAAGGAATGCTTTAAACGACACTCCAGCAAATTGTTTTTTTGTTGTTGTTTTTTTTTCCAAAAGAAAGAATAATGTTCATGGTACATAAATTAAAAAACAAACAACTACAAGTAAATTATTTTGCAAAAAAAAATAATACATTATTAAACAAAACGGAGCTTCATTTTGAAATTACTATTTGTTACAAATGTTTGGTTTGAACACATTGCCATTACGTGATGTAAAAAACAAATGACATCCATACCTCCATGATCATAAACAATGAAATACATAAGGGTATCCCCAATATTAGAGTATTATTGCAAATAATTGTGGAATAGTGTTCAAAATATTGTTGTATTGCTGAAATATTAATGTATGTTGAATTATTAAAATTGAATGTTATGTTTTTGAAGTTCATACGCTGATGAACATCAAAACCGTTTTACCCACATAACATCAACAATATACCATTCAATTCTTAAATAATACCTGTAAATTTCTGAAATGTACTTATTTACTCAGGTATATTTTAATATTATCTGAATCCAAAGAGTTTTGTTGCTGTTTATTCAGCAGCTAATAGGTGTCAAATATAGCATATTTTTGCGACATTAGAAGAAACCATTGCCACCATAATATAGTCTATTCGTTTTTTAATAGTACCAAGGGTCTGTTACATGTGTTTTCCCATAGATAGGACAGCGCATACCACTTGCCAGTTGCAGATATACAAAAGAATATGCGCATTTGTTAGAACTAAAATTCATATAGTATGTGAATAAATTAAAACAGTGTTACCATGCCATCTTTAAATGTCAAGGCTGTTATAGTCCGGTGCACTGTGTCTATATTATTACTTTCGTACAGAATTTTTGGGGATTTGCCTTATATGTTTGACACATAACAGCCTCTGGAAAAACAGTACGCTGGGGTGTCCTTTTCACAAATATTCTAATATTCTAATATCTTGTATCTTCAAGGACCATAATTCTGTCATGAAACTCAAACTGTGTCTGTAACTCCACATGATATATACAAACTTCCAGCTCAATATCTTGACGCATTGCAAAGAAAAGTCTAGGAAAAGGCTGACGGACAGACTGACAGATGTTGGAGACAAAACCTATAGTCCCCTCCGGTTAGGCTGGTAGAGGACTACTATTAAACACCCTTGAAAAAGTAAAGTTTGTTTTATTTAATGACGCCACTAGAGCACATTGATTTTTATCTTATCATCGGCTATTGACTAAAACACCCTTAAATTCTCTCTTGTACAACATTAGGTTTTGATAATGAATTTTTTTTTTTTATTATTTGTTGCAGTACGATATTGAATACGATGTGATGTTTCTTTCTCATTTCATTGATATAAATTGACTAAATCAAAATAATGTCCAACATCAAAACCAGTTATGTGAACACTAACGGTCGACATTGTACATAGTTAACCGTTAATGTTCACGTTGTTACACTAGTGGTCAACATTGCAACCGTTAGTGTTAACGTTGTGAACACTAACGGTTGCATTGTCGACCGTTAGTGTTCATATTGTTACACTAGCGGTCAACATTGCAACCGCTAGTGTTCGTTGTTACACTAGTGGACAGGTGAACACTAGCGGACCCTACAGCGGTGCACTGGTTGGAAAGCACAGACAGGAAAGCACATACCACGGTCTTTGTCCAGTTGTGGTGCACTGGTTGGAATGAGAAAAAAACCAGTCAGCTGAATGGATCTACCGAGGTGGTTTGATCCTGTGACGCAAGCATCTCAATCAAGCACTCAATCGACTGAGCTAAATCCTGCCCCAATAATTAATTAAGAAAAGTGACATATAATTGAAAAGTTCACAGTATTGCTGAATGCCATAGTCAGTTGTCAGGGTTGTTCTATAATGATTTTCAAATAAACTTATTCAGATTTTTTTTTTTTTAGGCCTTTATTACCGTAAGAATCGGATTTATTTTTAAGTGTCATCTTTTCTTTTCAGTATTGACGTTGCTGCTATGGACCAAGCAGGTTCGATATGTTTTTGATAAAAATATTATTACGTTTACTCATATTGTATGAAATATATAAAGCACGGACCATTTGTGGATCACACCGCTATTGCAGCCAGTTGGTGGTATGGGTGAAATAGTGTGGCTGTAAATGAATTGCCACACATTTTTACATGTGAGTAAAATGATGGAAATACATGGTGAAAAGTGTTCAGGCCAGCTAATTTTGTCCAAATTTCTCTATTGTTTCCCCCCGAATTTGAGGATTTTCTCCAGGACTCTTTCTCCCCCCCCCCCCATCCCCCCATCTTGTACGCATGTGTGCATGTCCTTTTTTTTAACTTCCTGCACCCAAGACAGGCATACACTACTACAATAGCTTGCTCTGAACGTACATGTTAAATCATTTCCAGTTCCCAAACAGTTATGATTTTTGGGGGGTTGGGGGGGATAGATTTTGGATGAGACAGTTTTTGTATGATTTCAATAATGTTTACTGAAGGTAAAAAAAAAAAAGAAATCTTAATTTTCAGCTCGAGACACCAACAGATAGCGGTTCCAAGCAGATAGTTGTGGTTCTTCAAGTGTGAATGTAACAGCAGATGAGGAAAAGAAAGGAATGTTTGTTTAACGGCACCTCAGAACAGTGTAAACTGTGGGTATGTGGTGTCTAACACTGGTTAGCAGGTGTGAACCAGGGATGAGCGCAGCTGGTGCATTTATAATGGAGACTGACCATTGTTGTGTAGACAGGTCATCTTTTCTCAATTCATTGCTGCAAGAATTCATTCATTTTGTGCCTAAAGTGACAGACCCTAGTTTTTAAACACAAGGCATATTTTTAATTTCGACTGAAAAAATAATAAAATAATAATAATAAATAAAAATGTCACTGCAAAATGAGTAATCTGAATTCCATTTATAATAAGCAATCATGATGTTTCATATAAAATCAAATCTATGATACTTTTTAAAATTTAATATTCAAGTAGACAAGTATAATTAATAGCTATTTAACTAAAGTATTCTGTTTATTATAAATGACTTCAACTGAACCCCTTCTTAAAAAAAAGGTCACTGCCAGATGTGTAATCTGAATTCCATTTGTAATGAGCAATCATGTTTCATATAAAATCAAATGTATGATATATTTTTTTTGCATTTAAAGTATACAAGTATAGATTTAAAGTATTTTTTAGTAATTAGTAACTTTAACCTCTATCCTACTAATCTGAAAACAAATCAGCAAACAACCAAAAAACATGGCTTATAAAATTTTTTTAATATAGCTAGTTCCTGGCAAACAATTTGCTGCTGAGAAAACACTCCGCAGCAATCTCCACAGCATTGCCAATTGCATCCCACCAACTTTACCTCCCCAACCTCTTTACAGTGGCATGCAACATACCCTACCTCCCTTTTATTATTATTACGGGTATTTTTTTTAAAGAATCACATCATTTTAGTTTTATATATTTTCAGATGGATAACATGTTCATTCAAGCAAATTTCTGCAATACTTCACTCCTATAATGACTGCAAGTAGTGTTATATTTGGGTGGTTTAATTATAATTATGAAACAGATATTTTCATGATGTGATATATCGACAGAAATATGTGTACGTACATGTACATGTAAGCCACAATGAGATAATTATGCCAGTTTTTTTCAACTAATCATAATTTGGATCAGTTTTTATTTCTCACAGAATTAATATATTTAAAACTAATTATAACTACAAGATTCATGCACTTTCTTATCAGGCATATGCAGTGAATTTTTAAAGACATTTCTGATGCCCTTTTTTTCTAGAATTTTCAAGGATTTTTCATGGATCACCAATGTAAGTTAATAAATTACATTATTTTAACATGAATGCACATCTCTTCATGTTGTTGTAAATGAGAAAAACAAATTACCAACCAGGTTTCATTGTGAATAATTTATCACAACTCAAATCAAAATTCCACGACTCCAGAATTTGTATAACTCTGTAACTATAATTTCATAGCTTGTATGTATAAGACTTACAGAGCTGGTTCCATGGTACTAAAGATTAGGATTTCAAAGTAGAATCTGATATTTCACATTAGGATCTGATATTTCACATTAGAATCTGATATTTCACATTAGGATCTGATATTTCACATTAGGTTCTGATATTTCAATGTAGGATCAATCTGGAATTTGGCATTTTAGAGTAGCTGGCTTTTACAATGAATTTTTTTTTTTTTTTTTTTTTTCATTGCATATATTGTTTGCAAATGATGTTAATTGGGGATTTAAATTTACAGTTCCCTTTAAATTGCTAAACAAAATGAAAATTTGGTGTGTATCATTCACCCAAGCTGTGGTAATAAACAATACAAACAACTGAAAAGTGTTTTTACAACAAAACTCATCAAGTTGCCCACAAGATATCAAAGGGACAAAAAAAAATTAATTTATGTTTGAAACAATTGTAACTTCATACGTACGGGATATAATCCATTTTAGAATAATCATTGTGCATGTAACATGACACAAGCATTTATCTGGTTATTCCCCCCCCCCCCCCCCCCCCCCCCCCCAATTTTCGATTTAACAAGTTTTATTAATGTCAACAGAAATAGTGAAAGGACATATGTACCTCATGCCAAAACAGACGAAAAACATATTAACTAAAAATATTTATTCATTTTTTCTTGTCAAATATAAAAGTTATACCTTGAATTACATCCACATAAGTTCATTTACTACAGTACATGTTTTATGAATTTAATATATTATAATTGCAAAATAGGATAAGAATGACCAACAAGTTACATGTGACCTAACAGTGTGAATTTGATTTGCACATCCATATTGACGATCATATTATGAACACAGTATTTTCTGTCTAACTAATATTTTTGCCAACGATTCTTGAGGAAACCACTGTTTATTTGTAGTGGCAACTCATTACAATGTTAATATTATTTATTTAATTATGCAAGCATGATATATTTATCACAAATGTGTCTAAAAATAGTTAAATATGACACTTGCAGCTTTGAGAATGCACGTTTTTGAAAGATGTTACAAGGTGAAGAAGTGAAAAAGAAAGGAATGTTTGATTTAATCATGCGCTTGGTACACTTTACTTGCGGTTGTGTGATGTCAGACATATCGTTAGGGACCACAGCAAGAGGTGAGATTTGTAGATTTAATAAGGGGCTGTACACAATTAGCAACACTAGGTTAATTATTGGCTGCGGGAAGATAACACCAAAGTACACTTTTTAACCAACCAAAAAGGTTAATAAATTAAAAACTTTTTTTTTTTTTAATGTACACTTTAGGGGGTTAGGGGTGGGAATAGATATTTAAAAAATGGGTCAATGATTTGTACACTTATGTTGAAAATTGTGAACAGCCCCAAAGAAATATGTTGTGTTTTTTTAAGTTAAAATTTCCAATTTTTAAATAGTATGGTGCCGATTTTTGTTTCTTGTGTTGTATCTTTAACCTTAGCATTAATATTTTGGGGTGCTTTAAATTACACTTTAAAAAAAAAGAAGTTTATTTTTGTCATGAAGTGACTTTAATTTTTAAGTGATAAAGCTATTAAAAAACTGTTTCCACTGAAACCACCTTAAAATTAAATACATATAAAAAATATTTAAAATACTTGACGTTTCATCAGTGTCAAAACAAACATCCACAGGAGAATAAACAAACAAACTGGTAGCCATACAAGCCAGTAAGGTATAAAATAGAGAAGGCTAACTTGGAAGTGAAATTTTTAAGCGACAAATAAATAATACATATACCATAAACCAGTATTGATTGGTTATTTGGGTTCTGGTTTTTTTTTTTTTAAGTGTGTTGAAACAAATATGAATTGGATACTATGTTTGGAGTACAGTACATTTGTTAATTTATTATGATCATTAATAAATATAATGGTTAAAGATGGAATCTTAAGTATATTTTTAATATTTAAGAATTTTGGATAGTTGATCCAGTTTAAGCTTTATTCGGTGACACCATTCTTCTGTTGGCAAGGTGTGTAACACTTCAGTATTAATAAATGTTATGGAATGGAGAACAAAAGTTTTTGTGTAGGCCTATATAATGTACATGTAATTATATATTTATTCTCTGTACACATGTGAAACATGTATGTAAAGAAATATCATTATTTATTTTTCAAAATGTTAAATTTAAAAAAATAAAATGGTATATATTTATTCCATTCTTGTTATATCTTTAACCAACAATCAGGGCTGTATTATGAAATTGAGATTGTTAAAGAGCATGTACCAAAAATTCTAAAGTTAAGTTTATAACCGAAATGTAACATTTTGGTATTGATTATTGTTTAACTTACAAAATGTAACATGAGAGACCACCCCAGTTTGCAATGTATGTAACTATATTAGTTACAAGTTACAGGCCAGTATCAAATTTTACCTTACTTTTTCAAAAATAAAAAATAAATAAAGGGTGGTGATAGGTAATGAAAAGTAGGTTACAGACTTGAATAAAGCATTTCAGATTGCATGTTCATGAGCCTTTTACTCGCAGCTTGTTTGGTTTCAGTAGAAAGCATATGGCAAATGCATAAAAATCTAGATTTTTACTTTTTAAAACTTATTTTTCTGAAAACTGTATGGTGCATGTGAAACTCCTTTTCTGTGATAACATTTTTCATGTTTGATTAGGTTTGGGAGAGTATAAATTTCTTTGCAATCTGGCTTCGGATAACCATGCCACCAAAACGTAAAATTACCATTCTGGACTCTGGTCGAGCCCTGCCATGTCTGAATGATAGCATATCCATGAGACAAGTAGCTAGATGCCTGTAAGTGAGCCATTCCATCATCCATTAACTGTAAGAGTGTTTCCATACCACTCAGACTTTCATTTTTAAAAAACCCAGGAGTGCTAAAAATCGCACTCCTCAAAATGCTTACGAGGGTGGTGGAAATCACACTCCTCAAAATAATCAGAATTAGAGGCAAGAGACCGAGAGGAATTGCATCCATGAACATGATTAAATTTGAGGAGTAATGATTTCTAAATTAAATATCTTAAGAGTTAATGTTTTGTGTTTTCAAAATAAATATCCTAATTTTAATAACTAATATGATGGTTGTTTTCAAAGATGAAGGAATGGGCCATTTCAGTCTTACACAAGAAAAAGAAACACCATGAACACAACATTTATTGATTTCTTATTTATTATGTGCATATCATGTTGCATTAAAATTCTGAATCATGATAACCTGTTGACTATTTATGAATAAAGCATTGAAATTGATTTGTTTGTGCTTATTCTGTTTTTAAGTACAATAATTTTAGTCTTCATCGCAGAATGATATGATTTCTCTATGGACACCAACCTGTGAATTGAATGTGAATTGACATTATAACAACTTTGGTATTGTTATTAAGAATTCTAACTGTAAAATGTCTAATAAAACTCTTACAAAAAGTAATGTCAGTAGGCCTATTTGTAAATCATTTAAACTAAAAAGAAATTAAAAGTGTATCAACCACATAGCATAGGGTTATCACATTTATCATGATATCATAATATACATTTTATGTACCTGCAAATTCTCTGTTTTAAAAAAAGAATAATGTCATAACAGAAAATGTCAACATCTATTGTTTTCTACCCAAATATATCTTACTGCAATATTTATAAATATATATTTTTTACAAGCAGTATTAACTTTCATTATTGGTGTACTAGTTAACGTCATTTATTATACTACTAACTCGAATCACAGCAACCCATCAAACCCCCCCCCCCCCCAAAAACAACAAAACAACTCTAATGTAAAATTAATTTTAAAATATACATGCTTTACACTAGGTAAATTCAAATTACTGAGTTGAAATTAAATCGGTGTATGTTTGTTTCAGGTGCCCATCAACTGATCACATGTACTAGAAATCTGACTCTACCAAGGTCAATGAATGTCCTTGGCTTTAAATCACTTGGCAGTATCGTGAAACAGAAAGTAGAAATGTGCGAATACGTCGCATTGCTATTAACAAAAACAAAACCTGCTTTACTAAATTAGTTTTTTGTTGTTGTACGAGTTTACTGTGATATCAACATGTATAAACATTATACACATAGAATTATTGGACAACGCACCTATTATTATTTTTTTACGTGATCAAAACGACGACAGTGTAAAATAAATTTTGTGAACATTACTTGCATTGTACGAAATTAAACAAACCAAAACCAACAAGATCTTAATAATAAGTGAACTCCTAGCTGATTGGCTCAGTGTAAAGATAACCAGCCAATCATGTTTCAATTTATAAAAAGTATCCTAGGACTTTCATTATGAACAGAATGGAATGGTTTGTGGCGTTGTGGATTGGATTCAATAAACAATTAAAATGGCAGATTAAAAAAAAATTAAACCGTGATTTGTTCAGTTTAGGGGCGCGTTATTTTGCACCTGTTAGATTGAGTTGACGGGGGTTCACAGGCATGATAGCGCTCGCGCCCGTCAAAAAAGAAAGTCTGCCACTGGCACAGCGAATGGGCTACCCTTCTCAGACGCAGTGTGCATGTGGCCCTTAACTTCTTGTGACTAGTATGTTATTTGGGTTTGGGTGGATTTTGTTTACAAATCAGGCTATGAATCTAGCAGTGTTCCATGCATCAATTTTGAGCCAGAAGCATAAAATTATGGGAATTCTCCTCGGATCAGCTGTTTTCTTCTCATGGAACACTGAGTTTCCTCACAATTTAATCGTCTTTTTCTCCAAAATGTGTCAGATGGCACAGATTTTAACCTAGATTTCAAGAATTTCCGGGACCCTCTAGATTTCCTCTTTTTCACAGTTCACCAATTTCCACCCCTGATATTACATGTTTATGATTCCAGGGGAATTGTTAAAAAAAATAAGTTCCTCAAATTCAATGCCTGTGAATGTATATTATGTTTTTTGATATAGCTTAGAGATGGCCATATGGGAGACTGTTTGTACTGAATGTGTCACCTTCATTAAATAAGACTACTGTTGTTGTTTTTGTTGTTAAGATGTTTTGGTGTAAGACAGAAATGTGGCTGCATGAACAGGTCATTGTGTACCAATCCACTGAGCAATGATCAATAGTCTAATAAAATTAAATTTGGACAAGATTTGTCCATAAATATCAACTATTTTTTTTAGATATCCCTGACCCAAACTAAAATTCCATGACTTTTCTGCACTTGAATATTTCTGTTTCTTTCTTTCCTTCTGTGTTTTGTTTAATGACACCTTTAGAGCACATTTGGTAATTTTGACATAGTCTTTGACAAAACCCACTACATTTTTCCATTAGTAGCAAGAGATCTATATGCACCATCCCACAGACAGGATAGCACATACCACAGCCGTTGATATACCCGTCGTGGTGCACTGGCTGGAATGAGAAATAGCCCAATGGGCCCACTGACAGGGATAGACCCTAGACCAACCATGCATCAGTAAAGTTTGTTTTATTTAACGACGCCACAAGAGCACATTGATTTTTTATCTTATCATCGGCTATTGGACGTCAAACATATGGTCATTCTGACAGTTTTTCAGAGGAAACCCGCTGTTGCCACAAAGGCTACTCTTTTATGACAGGCAGCAAGGGATCTTTTATTTGCACTTCCCACAGGCAGGATAGCACAAACCATGGCCTTTGTTGAACCAGTTATGGATCACTGGTCGGTGCAAGTGGTTTACACCTACCCATTGAGCCTTGCGGAGCACTCACTCAGGGTTTGGAGTCGGTATCTGGATTAAAAATCCCATGCCTCGACTGGGATCCGAACCCAGTACCTACCAGCCTGTAGACTGATGGCCTAATCACGATGCCACCAAGGCCGGTAACCATGCATCAGGCAAACGCTTTACCACTTGGCTACGTTCCGCCCCTGCCCTTCAATGTGACATTTGCCGATTCCATACTCCCAGGATTTTTATGACTAGCACGAAACACATGTACACATTATGTATGTCACTTCCTACACCTCCATGCAATGATGCATACACATTTATAAGAATATGTGGACCTCACATAGCTTAAGATACTATTGTAATAGACCCCAACGAAATTGTAGTCACTTTAGGATAAATACTGTACAGCTTTTTCATTTATTACCGAAGGAAGGAAATGTTTTATTTTAATGACACACTCAACACATTTTAGTGTGGTTAAGGACCACACAGGTATTGAGAGGAAATCTGCTGTCGCCATTTGATGGACTACTCTTTTCAACTGGCAGCAAGGGATCTTTTACATGCACCATCCCACAGACAGGATAGTACATACCACAGCCTTTGTTACACCAGTTGTGGAGCACTGGCTGGAATGAGAAATAGCCCAATGGGGCCACTGACAGGGATCGATTGCAAACCAATCACGCATGAAGCGAGCGAGCACTTTACCACTGGGCCACATCCCGCCCCCTCATTACCAAAAGCAAAGAATATGGATTAAATTTACAGAGCATGTTTGTCTTACACGTGTGTAACTGCGTACATTTACAATGCTTAACACCCGCGTTTAAGAAAAACCGGCTTTGTAAATTCGGGCCCCGTTTGTTTGACATCTTGGCAGTTTTAAAATATGGCCATTTGGTGTCTAACACAGACATTTTGACAAAAAGTTGATGGAAAGAGAAGAAACCCGCTGCTGCCATATAGGCTACTCCTAACAATAAAGCAGCAAGGCATCGCTAATATGTGCTTTCCCACAGACAAGATGGCCTGGTGAGGCACCAGTCAAGAATGGGAGGGTGGGGAGAAAGCCCTAGAGTTCATTGAAAATTAAATTTAAAGTTTGTATTGTTTACCACCACTAGAGCACATTGGTTCAATAAATCATTGGCTATTGGATGTCAGACATTTAGTCATATAGTTTTGGAGAGGGATCTTTTATATGCACCATATCAGACAGGATGGGCCAACCCACAGCCTTTGATATACCAGTTGTGGTGCACTGGCTGGAACGAGAAATAGCCCAATGGGTCCACCGACCGATAAATCCTAGCCAGTGCCGGATTTATAAGGAGGCAATTGCCCCGGGTCCCCCTGTCAGAGGGGCCCCCCAGACTAAGGACTTCCTTTATAAAAACATGCAATAATTATAAAATTAGTTCATTTTTTTAATTCGTCATGTAATTTAATTTCCAATTTCTGCGACCATGAAGGAAAATTGTTGTTTGCAACCCCTGAAACTGCCAAAAATTGCATTCAATGCTAACAAATCTAAACTGGTTCTAAACTTATAACATAAGGCACACATCATAAACTTGAAACTGTGTAAACATACAAGTGAACCGTGTGTAGTCAACAGTATTGAACATCATGTTTTTGTTCTTTTACATGGAATGGAAAAGTGTATTTACGCATTTCTGCGTAGCTCTCACATCCCTGTATATAACATACTTAAACAAAGGTCATTTTTCAACATTTCTCCGTTTTCATGAACATTATTTTCTTACAGAAAAAACCCTAAACAAATTAAGGGTTTTTTAATGTAATAATTAAAATAATAATAAAAACTTAGTGTTATCTTAGTGTTTTTACTATAGTCCCCAAGATGAAAAAAAACCTAAACAGATAACCAACACTCAAATAAAATGAAATATTGTATTACACAATTTCATTATTTTATTGATGATGAATACGCAGCCACAGACTGGATATTGCAACATTTTACAACTTTAGTTTTAATGCTGAAGATCTGTCTGTCTTTTTAGCCACCTTCTTCTCCTTCGACTTCTGAATGTGTGATGTCACTTCCTCCTGCAACTGTGTGAAAAACGCAGTTGATGAACCAACTGCTTTCCTACTTGCACTGTCCTGTTACAAAAATAAATAGAGAATAACTGGTTAAGGAAGGAAATGTTTTATTTAACGATGCACTCAACACATTTTATTTACGGTTATATGCCGTCGGACATATGGTTAAGGACCACACAGATATTGAGGGAGGAAACCCGCTGTCGCCACTTCATGGGCTACTCTTTTTGATTAGCAGCAAGGGATCTTTTATATGCACCATCCCACAGACAGGATAACACATACCACGGCCTTTGATATACCAGTCGTGGTGCACTGGCTGGAACGAGAAATAGCCAAATGGGCCCACCGACAGGGATCAATCCCAGATTGATGATGCATCAAGCGAATGCTTTACTACTGGGCAACGACCTGCCCCGTAGTCTGAAGTTTAAAAATCTAACAATTACCTTAATGACTGTGACATTCTTGGCGAGTTTCGACTGTTTCTCCAAATCCTTCATGGCCTTCTCCTTGCTGTATTTGTTACCGAGTCCAGGATTCATTCTGCTGACGACTTTCTCACGCTTTTCCTTATCAAGTCTGCGCTGTCTCTTCATGGCCTTCTTATTTCTTCTCTCTCTCTTCCGATCGGCAACCGACTTTTCCTGCTTGCCTTTCAGTTCTCCCTTCTCCTTTTCCTAAAATTAAAAACTTAAAATCATTGGCTGGTTCTAGAGATTATAGACGTACCTTCAGTGATAGAAATAAACATAACTTTTTATTAGTCCACCGGACAAATACATCTAGAAATCTACTCGTCCACCAAGAGTTTCACTTATCCAAATCAATGATTTGTTTCATTCAAGTACCATGATGATGTTTTTGACTGCTCAAAATGAAACTATACTGAACATTTTTACTTGTCCACTGGACAACCACCAAGGTACATTTTGTTTGTCTGAATAAACAGACAAGTGCTAATTTCGAACACTGACCTTTTTCGTATTGCATAAAATTTAGCATTTTGGTTTACTATAAACACCAGTACAATCACTTTTTCCCCCCCCATTAGGAGCAAGAGATCATTTGTCCACCTTCCCACAGACAGAACAGCACATACCATGGTCTTTGATATACCAGTCATGGGGAACTGGTTGGAATTAGGGGGGAGGGGGAACAATCGGAGAATAGGTCCACTGAAGGTGTGAAATTCTATACTAGGAGCATCCAGTCATTTGTCTTTAAATTGTTATTACATGACTATGAGTAAACAAAAATAACAATTGAAATTCTCGCAAACAGATGTGTAAGAAAACAAATTTTGCCATTAACGAAGAGGTCACCTGAATTTCGTGTGGTGCGAGGAGTTTGGCGTCGCTGACACTGACGGGAGCCACTTCCTCCATCACAATGGATGGAACGTTAGAGACGATCTTCACTTCCGGCAGGATCTGAAACACAAAACAAAAACATTTCACGAAAATAGAATCTTAAACAACATAGCTGTCAGAAGATGGAGGCACCTCAGAGGCAGATCTAGGGGGGACCCCAGCCCCCCCCCCCAATTTTGCGATAGTTATAATTTTATTATATATTAATTTTTTTTTTACGATCCCCCTCTAAATCTCCCCCAAAGTTCCCTTGGCATTCCACCTCATGTCAAAATGGATTTTCTGGATCCGCCAGTGCACCTGTGAATGGTGACTAGGTACTAATTAAAGTTACTTTTGTTTAACGACACCACTAGAGCAGGTTTAAAAAAAGTTTCTGATGACAATGAGGAACTCAAAGTGACAGACCCTAGTTTTTAAACACTACGACATATTTTTCACTATTAAAGCCGTTTTTGATCATTTAAATTAAAAGTACGTCATCAAGACAAGCTCTACTTATTTAAAGACTGTATTTCCCTGTTTAAATATAACAGACGTTAGCTTCTCTCTGTTATAACATTATCCAAATGTGTGTTGCAGGTTTGAAGATTTAACTAAACTTAGTGTCCATTTTCACGGGCTGAAACTAGGGGTCTACACCTTTAAAGCGGGTGTAGGGAATCGGCTGGAATTTCACCATCGATTTCAGGTCATAATCGGTTTGCACCAACTAATCAACTTTTGATTACTCAATCGGTAAAGAATTGTATATGGATTAAAAAAGGTTTGCACCTATTGTCATGTTCACCCTATGGATTGCTATTTTTACCTTCAAAACCTATTAAATATCTACATCAAAGTTAAAACTTGTTTTGTTTAATGACACAACTAGAGCACACTGATTTATTAATCATCAGCTATTGGATGTCAAACATTTGGTACTTTGGACAAATATAAGTCTTACAGAGGAATCGCACTACATTTTTCTATTGGTAGGAAGGGATCTTTTATATGCACCATCCCACAGACAGGATAGCACATACCATGGTATTTAATATACCAGTCATGGTGCACTGGCTGGAATGAGAAATATGCCCACCGACAGAGGTCGATCCTAGACCAACTGCGCATCAGGCGGATGCTATACCACTGGGTTACATCCCGCCCCTCATTTACATCAATTCATCATCTAAACTGTAGAAACAATCACAGTTATCATTTTCCTCGACAATCAATCATTGATATTTATAATCAATAATCAGATCTGTAGAGTCCAATCTATAAATTAACCATTGTAACTGATCATTGCAGGGCTCGAACTTAACAGCGGCAATTGCCGTCGTTGAGATAGACTGCCATCGGTTGAGGGCATCACCAATGGCACTTTTGTGCCACCAGATAAAAATTACTGCCGTCGGTAAAGCTTCTCACCGATGGCAAAATGTATAAATGTGTGTGAACATCATCTGTCAGTATTTAACACAGGCCCTGCATTGGAACATCACTACTTAAAACTATAATCTTGTGAACTTCACAGAGAATTGGTTGGGGTGAAAAACAAATATAAAAGAAAATAGAGTACCGCTAAAGCAATACATGTCCCCTACTGGGCCCAACCAATTTTAGTATCTCCTAACTCTGGGTAAATCGCCATGAAAGTTACACATTATCTGTAACGGTACATGATAAAGTTATACACAAAATTTCAGCTCAATATCTCAAGGCATTACCAAAAAGGTCTGAAAAACAAATTTACGTATCTCCCAAGTTCAACTTTGTCAAAAATGTTAAATCACCATAAAATCTGTAATAGTATACAAAATTTCAGCTCAATATCTCATGGCATTGTGAAAAAAACACCCAGAAAATATGTGGGACAGACCTATAATCCCCATCTGTTGGATTGGTAGCAGACTATGTGTCCTTTCAAATTGATATTTTGTTTGCCTCAAAGTGGTAATGCATTTATTATGGTAGTTTCTAACTGAATATCAGGGTTCATACACCTTGGAAACAAAAAAAATCCAGACTATCTCACATTACTCAATAATCAGCATATAAAATTACCTGAAATAAAATACATCGTGCCCTTTTGTTGGAACTTGGATCAAAAGTAACCCAGTCCAAGACTGAGAGTAAATACATCTCCCCATATTTTTTGAAAATTTGACAAAATGGACTATCTTTTTGTCATATGCATTGCACAAGCGGATACTTCAAATCTTCGGTAAATATTGGCAATTGTTAGTCTTGATTTCCCAAATGTACGTTAGTGCCGAGATCGGAAAACATCGTCAGATTCCAGACGAATTTCCATACTTTTTCCAAACCAACTCGCAGAAAAGGTATTTTTCCATACTTTTTCCAGGTCTGGAAAATGGATTTTCAAAATTCCATACTTTCCAGACTCCGTACGAACCCTTGAATATCTGTAAATACTGGCAAAATAGTTGCCACTTCTATTACTGGCTGATAACATTTTTAAACCAATGAATGGAAAATGGCCGTTAATTTGATGTGTACTGCACCTGTTTGGGTGTGTAGTGGAAGTTACACAGGGCGTCGAGCTTCAAGAATAAAGACGTCATCATTTTCCTGATGTCTTCATGCTGTGGATCTTCTTTTTCCTCCTCCTCTTTCTGAAAAAAAACCCACAACAAAAGTATTAATATAATAGTACCAAGCATACCTGAATTTGTATACCAAATATGCACACGCTAAACATATCCCTAAGTCAAAAGACATTTTAATCTTTTTATTCAAAATTTGGCCATTTATCTATTAACGGTCCTTAATCATCTTACAATACTGTATGGACTTTTTGTTTCAAACCAAATTTCTTGTTAACTTAACAAGCATTTTGTGATTCCTACTATTGCGGCAATTGTTAAGTTCGAGCCATTTATCTATTAAAGGTCTTTAATCATCTTACAATACTGTATGGGCTTTTTGTCTAAAACCTAATTTCTTGCTTAACATAACAAGCATTCAGAGATTGCTGCTAATGTTAAGTTCAAGCCCTAAAACCCACCCTGGTAACGTACATGTGTGCTGGTAAGGTGCATGTGTGCACCCCACCCCAACAGATACAGGTCCAATATAAACTTTAACCTGCTGTTGTTTGAGAAACTCCTGCTCATACACCTCCCCGAGCGACAGTTTGCTCTGCTCCATATCTAGAGCTATCCGTTTCTTGTACTCAAACGGCTCCTCTTTTCGTTTTTCTTTCCTTTCTACATCATCCCATGACTGAAAGAAGCATAAACAGTTGGTGAATTATTCAACAATAATCGTAAGAGCTTTTCGTTCTACATCATCACACGACTGAAAGAAGCATAAACAGTTGGTGAACTGTTAAACAATAATTATAAGAGCTTTTTTTTTTACTAACTAAACTGGTTTGTCATACCATATCAGTGAAGGTTATATAAAACTACATATTGTTGTTGAAAGCCAATATAATTAATCAACAAAAACGTTAGCAATTATTAACCAAATTTTATAATAATCCTATGGAATTCCTCTTTATACAAATCTAAGCTACTACTATACAAATCTAGACTTTATAACAATCCCTAAATAAAGACCTATGGAATTTCTCTCTGGTTTACACAAATCTAAGCTTCTACCATACAATTC
Source organism: Gigantopelta aegis (assembly GCF_016097555.1). NCBI lineage: Eukaryota > Metazoa > Mollusca > Gastropoda > Neomphalida > Peltospiridae > Gigantopelta > Gigantopelta aegis. Next base: position 43,548,848 of record NC_054700.1, on the reverse strand, counting down.
TAAACTTCATAATAATCCCAAGAGACTGACGTATGGAATTATTTTCTGGTTAGACATTTATACAAATCTAAGCTTTTACCTAACAATTCTAGACTTCATAATAATCCCAAGAGACTGACGTATGGAATTATTCTCTGGTTACACATTTATACAAATCTAAGCTTCTATTATACAAATCTAGACTTCATAGTAATCCCAAGAGATGGACCTATGGAATTTCTCTCTGGTTAGACATGTATACAAATGTAAGCTTCTATTATACAAATATATACTGTGTAATAATCTCAAGTGATGAACCTATGGAATTTCTCTCTGGTTAGACATGTATACAAATGTAAGCTTCTATTATACAAATATATACTGTGTAATAATCTCAAGTGATGAACCTATGGAATTTCTCTCTGGTTAGACATGTATACAAATGTAAGCTTCTATTATACAAATATATACTGTGTAATAATCTCAAGTGATGAACCTATGGAATTTCTCTCTGGTTAGACATGTATACAAATGTAAGCTTCTATTATACAAATATATACTGTGTAATAATCTCAAGTGATGAACCTATGGAATTATGCTCTGGTTAGACGTCTAAACAAATATATGCTTCTAGTTCTACTACACAAATCTAGACTTGCATTAAAATTTTACAAACAAAAAATGTACCTGGTCTTTGATTCTTTGTCTAATGATATCTTCAAGTGTCTTGGTGGTTTCCTCTGTTATCACTGGTGCTGTTAAAAACAACAATTTATCATTCTCAGTCCTCTGAAAATTGTGTGAAAAAGAGTTCTTCCACATGTAGCTCACGCAAGTCTTGTTTCACGTAACCTATTTTCATTTGTGCATTAAATTTAGAACAGGATTGCCATGATCATAACAGGTTACACAAAATTAAAATGACAGACCCACATTTTTAAACACGATGGCGTATTATTGACTAGTAGACAAAGAGCAGTTTTTGATGACTAAAATCCAGTGATTATGGTTGCCCCACTCCCATGGCTAGTGATATTCAATGTTGAGCTAGTAACTAACTATTATTGCCATGTCCGACGACTAGAAACAAATTTGGTCAACTATTGCAGTTAAGTCTATTTTGTAAATATGAATATCCTGCTCCCTCAGTGATAGTGTTTTTAAGCTGGATCTCCCTCTTTAGGTGACATATCTGATTATTACTATTATTTAGTAAAATTGTATTAACTTAAAACTAAAGTAGGGCTAGTGAATTTTTAATCATTGATCCCATGGCTAGTGGATTTTATAAAAATTCAAGAAGCCCTGTAAAATCAAATATTACATAAATTTTTATTGTTTAAATTATCCATTTCCGTATGTTCGAAGTGTTTCTGGTCATCCCTGTGTTCCTAATACCTCAAAATGCATTTGTCATATTCTTTAAGACACATGTGCATCTGAGAAGTAATGGTTAAGGAAACGAGCTCTAGTCTTATTTTTAAGGAGATATCCTGGTGTTAAGGTCACAGACTCTTGTTTCACTCTGTTGCAAACGTATCCAAATGTGTTACAAGTTTGCCAGATTAACCACATTTAGTGTCCATTTTACACTGATTGAAACTAGGGTCTGAAAACTGAAAACTGAAAATCTTTTGTGAAGCCCATAAATGAGTTAAAGAATTTTCAATTCTCAAACCTGATACTTAAGATCATCAATATTCTGCTAAATGGCTAAAATAGTGATAATTATGAGAATAATGAGGATATTTTTTTGATGTAACATTTCAGTATACTGTCCAATCAGTGACTATGCATACTCCTCTGTCATATAAAAAAATCCTTTGCTGCTGTTTGATGGTAGTAGCCTATGTGGGACGCCAGTGCATCTAACAAAGTAAAGTTTGTTTTATTTAACGACGCCACTAGAGCACATTGATTTTTTATCTTATCATCGGCTATTGGACGTCAACATCTAACAAAGAGAACAGACCAGTTAACGGAGTATAAAATATTAAAACGTATCATTGTGTCATAAACGCACATTGATTTATTAATCATAGGCTACTGGATGTCAAACATTTGGTAATTTTGACATACAATCTTAGAGAGGAAACCCGCTACATTTTTCCATTAATAGCAAGGGATTTTTATATGCACCATCCCACAGGCAGGATAGCACATACCACGGCCTTTGATATACTAGTCGTGATGCACTGGCTAGACCGTGAAATAGCCCAATGGGCCCAACGACAGGGATTGATCCTATACCAACTGCACATCCAGCGAGCCCTTGCTTGACCAATCCAATTAAAATTAGCTATACTGGTCTACCAGTAGATATAACAGCATTGCGTGGACTCCCATGTCCAGGTGACATTTCATCTATAAATAATAATTTAAATATCGACCAATCACACTTCACCTTTTATAACATTATTTGGGAGAATGTTTTCAAATTCTTTTCAAATCACTGGCATGATTGGTCGAACGAAAGGTCAACTGGACATGAGCTCCAATGGGATGCTGTTAGATCCACAGGTAGTAGTAGTAATTAACTAGTGGAGCTAATTTTATTTAATTAGATTGTTGCTTTACCACTGGGCTACTAAATGCACCTTGTCTTGTTGTGTGTTCAAACTGCACGTACTCCTCCAGTAGACTGTTTTCCGGTCTAGCCTGTGCCGTGATCTCTCCAGACAGCTGCCACGGCTTTTCCACTAGACTGGCATCCTCCATTTCCGCTATCTTCGTCTTCAGCTGTAACACAAACAACTCGGTGTGCATGATCAAAGAAAGAAGGAAAGAAATGGTTTATTTAACGACACACTCAATACATTATATTTACGGTTATATGGCGTCAGACATACGGTTACGGACCACACAGATATTGAGGGAGGAAACCCGCTGTCACCACTTCATGGGCTACTCTTTTCGATTAGCAGCAAGGGATCTTTTATATGCACCATCCCACAGACAGGGTAGTACATACCACAGCCTTTGATATACCAGTCATGATGCACTGGCTAGAATGAGAAATAGCCCAATAGGCCCACCGATGGGGGATCGATCCCACACCAACCACGCATCGAGTGAGCGCTGTACCACTGTTCATGATCAAGGCAGGTTTGAGCCTGGTTAGCGTATTCTTATACTGATAATAGGATGTCCTTGTGGTTTAGTTAGAACACTTATAAAATAAAATAAAAGTTAAAGTTTGTTTTGTTTAACAACACCACTGGAGCACATTGATTTATTAATCATCGGCTATTGGATGTCAAACATCTGGTCATTCTGACATATAGTCTAAGAGAGGTAACCCATTACATTTTTTCCATTAGTAGCAAGGGATCTTTTATATGCACCAGGGTCGGTTGAGTGCTCACTTGAGGTGCTTGCATCATGGGATCGAACCATCTCAGTGGATCCATTCAGATGATTGGGGTTTTTTTTCATTCCAACCAGTGTACCACAACTGGTCAAAGGTCGTTGTATGTGCTATCCTGTCTGTGGGAAAGTGCATATAAAAGATACCTTGCTGCATTAGGAAAAATGTAGCGGGTTTCCTCTAATGACTACGAGTCAGAATTACCAAATGTTTGACATCCAATAGCCGATGATTAATTAACATTAATGTGCTCCAGTGGTTTCGTTAAACAAAACAAACTTTTTTTTTTATATATATGCACCATCCCAGACAGGATAGCACATACTACGACCATTGATATATCAGTCATGATGCACTGGCTTGAGCAAGACCATAAAATATGTCTGACAACTTTAAACAAGAATTACACAATTAAATGTTTTACATAATCTAGTTTTATTAAACATATATAATAAGTATAGGTTTTGTAATTACTATAATATTAAATCAATTTTATTTGCTTCTAAATTGTTGTTTTTAACAAACATCCATGGCCCAAATTCCACTGCTAAATGTATGCAAAGAAAAATTAAATTCGCTCAAGAGCCAAACACAAAAGTGTCTTTGTATGCAGGCAAAAATGATGGAGACATTCAGGCAAAATGAGCTGGTCGGAAAGACAATATTAAATGCAAAGTGATTCATTTACAACCCTATATAGCTGTTTGGTAGTAATGATAACATCAGGGCTCTGGAACTTGTCAAATTCGCCAATTGCGAATTTTGAAAGTAGTCGGTGAATTTTATTTTAATTTGGCAAAATAATTTAATTTTTTAGAATGTAACTGGTGATTTCTGCAATTTTTGAAGTTTAATAGACAATTTGGCGAAACATTTTGCTCACCCAGAGCTAGCCCTGTAATATGAATAAATGTTGTTATCCAGTTTTGCCATTTTTATTTAATTCAGACAAAAATCGGCCTACCCTACCCTCCCGAAAAAGGAAACCTGTACATCTCTGTGTAGGATGAAACATTAATCTTCTTTCAAGTCTATGATGAAAATAGCAAATTGAAATGACCTTTTTCTGTCGTTTCTCGTACGTTGACAGGTTCTCCTCGGTCTTGCCTCCGATAACATCCACGATCTCCTCACCCTCACTGTCAGAGTCTGGCAGCAGGCTGCCATCTTTCTTCCTCTTCACACCAGATTTCCTTGAAACGTAGAAACATTTATGTGTGCAATAAACAAACAGACAATAGAGATTTCATCATATATGTAGTAAACGAAATCTGTTCCTACTACATAATAAAAAGAAAGAAGTGTTTTATTTAAGGACGCATTCAACACATTTTAATTATGGTTATATGGCATCAGACATATGGTTAAGTACCACACAGAATGTAGAAAACGAAATCTGTTCCTACTACATAATTAGGTTACTGCTACTGAAGAATCAACAAAGGATCTTTTATAGGAACTTTCCAACAGACAGGACAGCACATACCGTTAGAAATTGATCATAAACTGACTACGCATCAAAAAACAACAACAACAAAGAGATGAATCAAAAAACAACAACAAAGAGATGAAGAAGAAAAAGAAAAAAAAGAGATGAAGAAGAAAAAAAAAAAGGAAAAACAACAAAGAGATGAAGAAAAAAAAATAAGAAAAAAATAGATACTTTTCCTCGCTGAATGAGACTTTCTTCTTGGATAATCGACCTGCTTCTTTTCCAGATGTCTTCTCCTTCAACTCCCTTGTGTTTTCCGTCTCCTCATCAGGAGGTTCAAAGAAATCAGTGTACTTCAAGTTTCTAGCCTGGAAATAATATACATACATGTACAACCCAATAATGTCAAAGAATAATTAATAGAACAAAAGCAAAAACAGACAACAGTGACTTAACAAGCATTCTGAGAGAACAGCTAAAGCAATATATACTCTTTAAAAAAAGTAGGGGAACTCTAATAAGAATTTACAATTGCCAAAATTGTAAGGTATATTAGCTGTGGAGAATAGTTATATGATAATAGTGAATTAATTGGGCAAACATCACAATCGATAGTTCTGTATTACAGTAGGTTGTATAACCACCAAAGATCTTGAAGGACGATTGGGGTCAGAAGTGAAATTTGAAAGTTGACGTTTTTTTATCAGTAAATCGCAAATTCAAACAATAAAAATGACTAAAAACAAAACAATAACAACTGTATGATCAACAGAATGAAAAAGATTGAAAGAAATAATGTTCCACAGTGATTAATGGACCTTCCTGGAAATTGTCAAAATCGAGAATGACACCCCACGCACGTGTACGGGGCAACTGCGTGATGCATGTGCAAACTATGGAATGTGTTTTGGTGTGTTGATAAACAGACCTGAACATTCTTTACTAGGATGTCTGTGGTCAAAAACATATGTTCGGTCTAATAGTTGATATTAACATTAATATTTCAGGTTCTCCTACTTTTTTTGAGGAGTATATATGGCCCAACAAATTTTCGTATCTTCTAAGTTCAAGACCATAACTCTTGTCAAAAATGGGTCAATAAAATTTTGGTATCTTCTAAGTACAAGGGCCATAACTCTGTTAAAAATGGGTCAATTTCCATCGAAGTCAAACTTTGTCTGAAATATCTTTAGGCATTGTGAAAACTAAAATCCTGAAAAGTATATGTAGCACACACAGATGGATGGACCAAATGACAGATAGTTTTGTTTTGTTTAACGACACCACTAGAGCCCAACTGATTTATTAATCATCGGCTATTGGATGTCAAACGTTTGTTAATTCTGACATACTGATAGTCTTAGCGAGGAAACCTGCTACAATTTTCCATTAATAGCAAGAGATCTTTTTTATGCACCAACCCACAGGCAGGATAGCACATACCATGGCTTTTGATGTACCAGTTATGGTGCACTGGCTGGAAGCGAGAAATAGCCCAATGGGTCTACTGAAGGGGTTTGATCTCAGACCAACCATGCATCAAGTGAGCGCTTTACCACTGGGCTACATCCTGTACCTAACTGACAGAGCCAAAACTGTTGGCCCGACAGGGGACTAATATTATAATATATAATATATTATAATATAATATAATACATGTTCTCAATAATATTAAGATAGGAACCATCTTTTTTATTCAGTTGTAAGTAAAACAATTAAATCAACAATTTTAGTGTTTAAAGAAGCAACAAATATTTGTCAATAAGAATGGTCAGTTTTAGTGCAATTCTAGTATTGTGAAGTATTGTCTAGAAAGATATCATTGTTAATGAAGCACTGGTTGGATTGGCAAAAACTAAATTTCTCTTACCATCTATCTGTATATATGCCAAAAACATTTATTCTACACCCTCTTACATTACAAAATGACAAAATTATATATGTACATGTATGCCTAACACATGACCAAGGGCTAAATTGGCTGTTAGTAGTGTTATGGTTACAGCGAATTCTCTTTAACAACCATCAAATAGATTAAATGCAGATGTACCTCTTCATCTTCGTCCGATGATGATATATTCTGAAACATGTCCACGTCATCATCTTCCTCTGAATCGTCATCATTTTCATCGTCCGGCTTTGTTCCTTGCATCTCCCTCCTCCGTCTTCTTTCTTCCTTTGCATCCTCAACACTGAGAAATTCCTCCAAATCAGCCATTTTGAAAAAGCGATCATCTACCTCACTCTTGTAAGACGGCTTCTTCCTCCTGCTGTTCTGTTCTTCAGAGTCTGATTCACCACCTCCAAGTCCTTCACCATCGTCCATTTTATCACCTTCAACATCATCATCTGCATCATCATCATTACCAACATCGAAGTCGAAATCTAAATCACTGTCTGACCCCGTGGCAAGAGCTGGGTTGTTTTCAATGGCAGACAGACGTGCTTTGATTCTGGACAGCTCCGTGTCTGTGTCTGAATCTGAATCATTTTCTTCTGAACTTGGAGCATCAGCAGAACTCTCCGCATCATCACTGGCTCCTGATGTCTTTGTTGTTTTGTCATGTCTATCAGGACCACGTGGCTGAAATGCTAACGAGTCCTTGGATGCCACCAATCTGGCAACATCACTCAGCAAATTTTGAACGCTTGAGTCGTTTCTTAGTTCTAACTGCTGCCATATTTGTTCATCATCAAAGTCTTTAATTATCAGTTCTGGTAAACCAGCATTTTGTATTGAAATTTGATGTCTGGTAATTTCATATATGGATTTGGTTGTGCTTTTCAAGTTAGTTACCAATTTCTTGTTTATGCTGTTAAAAAAAAATTATAACAAATAAAATTATCAAGACAGTCATAAACTTGATAAAGGCATTGGGCAAACATGGTATTGTGCCAAAATGTAAGCTAAAACAGCACAAATACAAAAAGGTGTACAAACAATTGAATTAGCTACTTTAGAAGTAAATATATTCATGTCCACTGTGACGGTTCTTGAAATAAATGTTTTGACAAATGAATAATACCAGTATTTTAAAAAATACAGCAGTTACAAGATTCAGGATTTCAGGGGTCAAAATTTAGGGGTTTTTTTTACCAGTATTCCAACAGAATAGTGAATTTTCAGAAACACCATTCCTTCAGAGAATATACTATCCCACAAAAATCGCAAGGCAAACTAACTGTAGGCATGTACAACACTGCTCACCTAACCAGTTACAAAATAGTGCAACGATCACGCAAGTTTACGGAAAAACAGTTTCTGATGCAGGCATCGAAATAAGTCGAGAACGGTCATTCAGGTTACCGAGAGGTTACCACATGTAAGAAAAGTCGAGAACGGTCTTTCGTTCTCGACAAAAAGTTCAACGAACTGTAGTTTCGTTTCCAAACGTAAACCAGGCAATTCATTCCAGACTTCGGCGTTTCATTTTCTCGTAAGGAATTGCATCGATGTTCTCGCGTACTTGTGCAATTGCAAGCAATTATAGTCATTCGGCATTTAAGCAGTGTTCACTAGACGAATTTACTTCTGCATTTCGTTTTCTCGTACAAAATTACACCGGTGTTCGTGCAAAGCAATTCCGGCAATCCGCGTTTTCATTTACTTCCGGATTTCGTTACTCGTACCAATGTTCGCGTGCACCGATACAATTTCAGAACGTCCGCGTTAAAAGTAGTAGTAACACTACTAACAGGAATTAAATTCTAACTTTCATATAGTTGTGGTAACCTATAGGTTACCAGACTATATTTTGTGGTAACCTGTAAATGGGTTACTAGACACAATGCTTATTTCAATGCCTGTGATGGGTTTCAACAATCAAAGGACACATAACCAAAGAAATATTTCCAATATAAAATTTAAAATCCTGAGGCTTGGGTTGACTGTTTCTTATTTATATAATCTTTTTTATATATATATATTTTGTTTGCCATATTTGATCACAGTAGAATTTGATTTTAGCCATTTAACCAAGGTGGGCATAACAGTAATGGTACTAATGCAGTTTTGTTATTGAGGGGTTTTTTTTTGGGGGGGGGGGGGGGGGGGGGGGGGGGGGGGGGGGGGGGGGGGGGGAGGGGGGGGGGGTGGGTTGGGGGTTGGGGGGGGGTGGGGGGGGGGGGGGGGGGGGGGGGGGGGGGGGGGGGGGGGGGGGGGTGTGGGGGGGTGGGTGGGGGGGGGGGGGGGGGGGGGGGGGGGGAGTGGCTGTTCCTTCACAAAACTGAAAGGTATTAAAGGGACAATCCTGAGTTTGCTGTAAATTTTAAGATGTTATTGACGTTTTAACGATTGTAATTACATATCAAAAATATTTTTCTGCATAAAATATTAGTGGCTATATACTAAACGTGTTTCTGATCGTTCTAATATGTGTGCTAGGTTAAATTTCATTTTATTTCCTAAAATATGGTGTTTTTTCGTACGTACGAAATTATTTGAAGACAGAATCCAGTTTCGGCTTCTTACAAATATTAATACGACCAGAAACACATTGAATATACAGACACTGATATTCTATTCTAAAGAAGAAGATATATTTAATATATAAGTTTAATTGTATAAATATTTTATTAGTCGGAAACATCTTACAAACTCAGTGTCACAAGTCAAATGTATTTTGTAAATTATTATTATTATTTTTTGTATTGAGCTACATTGTCACTGTTCACTTTGTCAGTATGTTTTATGTAGCTGAGGCAATGTAGCATTAGAAGTCAGAAATAGCTTGGTGTATAATTATTGACAGCCTTGTGCGTTACTATTAATGCAATAGATCAATAGAGCTGTAGCTTGGCTTGTAGTTGTTGAGAATGACTGTAGAGTGTGGGTATGAAATACTGTGTGGTGCATGCTTTGGGAGCTTGGGTGTGAGTAGTTTTGGTGAATAAAAGCAGTGTGGTGTAGTGTACTGGTCACTGGTAACACATTCTTTGGTAGAGACGTTTGGAAAAAATATATTGGAACGAGATATGTGGGTGTACATTAAAAGCTGGTATAAGAGCGTGAGTAGAATCATGTGTATATGTTTTACATTAAGCTTAAATGTTAAAGCTTGTAAAATATGTGGTATGAGATAAATGTTGGTTTGTGGATCTTTATGTATTTAAACATTGTATGCATATTATGAGTTTGTGTAAACGAAGAAAGGAATGGATTATTAATTGAATGTATTAATAACTGAACTAGTTTATGAGCGTGTAATACATGTATGTATGTATGTGAACTAGTACCGGGTATGTGGTTAAATATGGATGTGGTACAATGTGGTAATTTCAATAATCTTTTGTTGTAGTTTTTATGCTACGTGAGATGTGCCCCAGGTGCGGTGGAAGTTATAACAAGAGTTGCGTCACGGGGTCAGGGCTGTCTTTCGTGATGTTGAGGGGTCTCTTAGTTCGTAAGAGATGATGCAATGGAAAACTGGATGGAGAGCTGAGAGAGGTGGTGAATTCGGTGTTTGGTGTATCTAAGTAGATACTAGGTGCTCCGTGGACTGAGAACTGGTTACTTGTGTAATAACATGACTTTGCAACTTGTGTGATTCATTGATAGTTTGTTGGTGGACTATTATGCAATATTATGTGACGACATAATATTGTAAACTATTGTTGTGAATTTGGTGTGAATGGTATGCGGGAATGAATGATTGTGTTAAATATGAAATCGATGGGTGGTATGAAAGGGTATGGTGTGTTATATTTGTGAATATTTATGAGATTATTGTAAATTACAATTATTGTTTATATCCTGAATTATGTTGTTCTTCATAGTTGCTAGTACGTGACACTCAGGAATGTCCCTTTAAGCAAGCAAGTCAACAAAATATTTTCCAGGTCTAAAGGGTGGACTTGGGAGAATTCCACTTGGGGGTATCATGGTAACTCAGGAGAGATACGCGGGATGCGTGAACTCGTATGGAAAAAATAATGGTGAACTCGTATGGGGATGTATGGATATGCAGATATGCTTTGATATTTCTCTTAAATGTGTATTTTGACACTTGTTTTGTATACATGCTTCATGTCCCCATCAGTCAACTATTTGCGTGTTAACCGCAGTTTGTGCGTCAACAGCAGTCACCTATAATTAAAACATGCATGTCATTAGACTTATTTCCTGCAACAGAAACCGTAAACAATGCATGCATGTTTTGCGTTTCTCACTAGCCCGAACTTAAAAACCACTGGCCACGGACGTTGGGGTAGCGGATTTGTCGAACTCTGCATAAAAACAACACACAAGTTGCTATACAGTATAATGAGTATTGGATATATGAGTTTGTAATTTCCATACGAGTTCACTGCATTTTCCCCCATACGAGTTGGTCTTCCATACGAGTTCACTTGTGGATTTCCATACGAGTTCACTGCATTTTCCCCCATACGAGTAAGTTTTCCATACGAGTTCACCGCAAGCCAGATACGCGAGGTCGGGACAAATTGAAATTGACAACAAAGATGGGATGAGTTGACCAGACACTGAAGCGAGTCTGATTTTCAACAAGTTAAGCTGCCGTTCCTACCACTGCCCTGGCCCCGGGCCTATGCCGGCTACGTCCTACCACGCTGCTTTCTTAATCGATATTAAAAACGAGTCGAAGCGTAAGCGCTTGCACTCGAGCCGATACGAGGGCCAATCTTTGTAACTACTACGCTGTATTTGTTCAACCCATAAACAAGACTAGCCACATTGACGTAACTGTGAAATATAGAAACCATCAACATTAGCACTAAACCGTTTGTACCTGAAAAAATCCTCTGGGTTTTGGTATAACTTTAAATATTGGTCAATTGCTTTGGTCACGAGTTTTTCCATGGAGGCTGCCATCTTCTTTCTTTCTTTTTTTTATTTCCTACTCTCTATCTGACACACTAACAAAATCAGCGAAAATCGTAAAGATCAAAACAAATAACAACACCGAAAGACAGAAAGAAATGTTTTATTTAACGACGCACTCAACACATTTTATTTACGGTTATATGGCGTCAGACATATGGTTAAGGACCACACAGATTTTGAGAGGAAACCCGCTGTCGCCACTACATGGGCTACTCTTTCCGATTAGCAGCAAAGGATCTTTTATTTGCGCTTCCCACAGGCAGGATAGCACAAACCATGGCCTTTGTTGAACCAGTTATGGATCACTGGTCGGTGCAAGTGGTTTACACCTACCCATTGAGCCTTGTGGAGCAACACTGAAAGAATGCAGGATTAAATAATGGATATATATATATATATATATATATATATATATATATATATATATATATATATATATATATATATATATATGTTCTATTAAATTGTATGATAAACCAGCTACTGTCGTGTGCTTTTCTTTTGATGGACTGCACGTGGCTTTGTATATTAATTATTTCAAGTAAACGTATTAACAAATGCCATGCTTTGTACACTATATTCGTGTGGACACGTTTTTTTTGTTTCCTTTTCCAAAATTAGTCATCTACATCTTAGGTTTTGAAATAATAAGAACAATAAAGCATGTTCTTCTACACCGAATCAGACGTCACTCAAGTAATACTGCTTTGTTTCTTGCTTCTTTTTCTTTGCTTTGCTTTTTTTTGTTGGGGTGGGGGGTGGGGGTTAATACATTTCTATAAAATAATATAATAAATATAATGCCAACAAGATGTAAGCTACATAGCATACTGGACCGTGGTCGGACATGCAGTGTTTATGTGGCCCATTACTTGTTGTGACTAGTATATATGTAGTCTCATAGTTTTTCGTCTTAGTCCTTCTGTCGGTCTGTCCTTGTGTCTGTCCCACATAGTTATCCGGATGTTTTGGGGTGGGGTTTTTTCACAATGCCTTGAGATATAGAGATGGAATTTTGTGTATAGCTTTACCATGTAGTTACAGATCAAGTTTGACTTTCATGTCGATTTACCCATTTTTTACAGAGTTGTTGCCCTTAAACTTAAGAGATGAAAAAAATAATTGCAATGCCTGAGATAGGGCCTACTGAACTAAAATGTGTATATAGCTTTATCATGTTCTATTACACATCAAGTTTGACTTTTGTAGCAATTTACCCATTTCGTACAGAGTAATTATAATACTTGAACATACTAGTGGCGATTTACCCATTTTTCACAGAGTTATGGCCCTTGAAGTTGAGAGACACGGACATGTGTTGGGCCTGGTATGGTGCATGTATTGTTTTACCAGTACTCTTAGAATGCTTGTTGTATAGCCCCAATTTTACCCCCCCCCCCCCCCTCCGCCAGTCCCAACCAGTGTCCATGACAGTCCGTGGCAAGTGCAGATTTCCTCAGAAGACTATCAGAATGATCAAACAGTGTATTTGACATCCAGTAGCTGATGATTGGTAAATTAATGTGTTCTAGTGGTGTCATTAAATAAAAAACTAAAAAAAACTTGACATCCATTAATCAGTATCAACATAGGCGTACGGGCTCCCATTTTTTTGAGAGGGGGGGGGGAGGGGGCAGGCTGGTTTCTGCCCGAATTAAAGAAAAATGCCTGAATCTGGATGATGGAAATACATGGTAAAAAGGTCTCAGGTTAGCACATTTGTCATTTTTGCCCAACACATCAGTTGCACCCCCCCCCCCCCCCCCCCCTTCTCGTACGATTATCATGGGCGTCGATCGGTGGGAGACGGGGGACGTGTCCCCCTCACTTTTCAACACCGGGGGACAATCTATATAAATGCCCCCCCCCCCCCCCCCCCAACACACACACTTTTTTCGTTTAGCAAAAGCAATACTACCAACAATAGCAACAAACAAGAAGAAAAAAGCTACACATGACGTAGTTTTTGGTCGGTTTTAACCACTAATGTGTAGCTTTATGATTTCCATTCACATTCCTTTATAACACACACACACATACACACACTAACACGTCCACCCCAACCCCCCCCCCCCCCCCCCCCCCCCCCCCCCCCCCCCCCCACACACACATTTAAAGCCGGATTGAGTATGAAGGATATCCATGAACAAACAAATAAAGATGTTGCCCCTTTCCTATTAGATGTAGGCCTACATCCCGGGATAGACGGAGGTAGAGTAGGATTTTAAAAATCAACATTATATTATATGCCACTTATATGGTGTGCGACTTTGAGGAGAGTCCGGAAGCCCCCGAGGCTCGCAAAAATCATAGATGACTAGATTGGCTAGCATACGAGCCCGCATGGATCATAAAAATTATTTGTACAAATTACGTTGCATCTTCAAAATGACACAGTCAGCATATATCTAAAAATCCTGGGAAACTAGTCTTGAATAGCGATCTTTTCCATGGCTCTACTGGAGACGCACGGCAGAGCTCGCTAGGTTTGTGGCGGGCTCTAAAGATTTCCAAACAGGGAGACCTGATGACATTTAAACGTTTTAAACCAAAATCGCACACTGTACATCGTGTGCTGGTGTAATATTTCTTAAATTTTTTTACTTTTGAATCTGTTACCAAACAGAAGCTAAAAACAAACAAAACAAGGTTAAAAGTTCGTTTTGTTTAACGACACCACTGGAGCACATTGAATTATTAATAAACGGTTATTGTATGTCAAACATGTTAATTTTAAAATATAGTCTTTGAAAGGCAACATGCTACATTTTTCCATAAGCAGCAAGGGATACTTTATATGCACAATCCCAGAGACATGATAGCACATACTTTTGTCTTTGATATACCAGTTATGGTGCACTGTTTGGAATGAGATACAGCCTAATGGGCCCACCGACAGGGATTGATCCCAGAGTGATAGCACATCAGGTGGATGCTTTACCACTAGGCTAGGCCCTGCCCCAAAACAAAACACTTAATGTTTGTACAATAAAACCTGTTTGTATCTTTTCTCCACGGAAATGATAAACAAAAGAAAACAAACATTCATGTAATTTTTCATCTGAAATATATTCTTCATATCATTACATGATAAGACAGACATTTTTTAATCCACACATTCAATAATGGCTTCATATTAATTAATAAGATAGCACTGAATTTTTTTAATATATTCACCAAGCACAAAATAGAAAAAAGAACGAAAAAGCAAAATTAAAGTAGCTTTTAAAAACATTATTGTATTTCTTCAGCATTATTTATCACAAGCACAGATAAAGTGTAAAAAAATCCTGGTCACCACCAAATGGATGGAAATAAATGTACAATTTATAAACAACGTAAAGAAATGGCCAGGGATTATACCAAAAATATTTTCCATTCCAAACTTTAGCTCATAAGCCTGGTTATTACAGCCAATCAAACTGCACTGCATGTGTGGTTTCTATGGTACAGTGAAACCCCTCTAAACCGGACACCCTTTGACCCATACAAATGTCTGGTATTAAGAGGGATCCGGTTTAGAGAGGTTAAGTTCTGTACTGGTTTTTAAAACGGGACTCTGTAAAACATCCGGTTTTGAGGGAATTCCAGTTTACAGAGGATCTGGTCTTGAGAGGTTTCACTGTATTATGGTTTTATGAATATCTCTAACCTGAATTTCATGAAGAGTGCATACATTAAATCAGCTTTCAACAAATGCAATTAGCCCTTGGAACTGGCTACTATATTTTTGGTGTGGGTTAGTAAATATTATCAAGCGAATTACTATAATACATAGGTTACTATAGCCAAGGCTTCTGTAAGGGCTAGTGACTTTCATTCCTTCTCAACATTTGTCAAACACCAATTAAATCAGAATTTGTCAGATTTACCAAGACGACCCACCTTGGTATGATGTATATCGAATACTGCTATCGTTGCATATGTATCTTCAATATAAGTACCATATATTGCTGTGTATTAGCCGACTCCTTGGATAAGCTGACCACTTAGTTTGACCCTAAATATAAAGTACAAAATCAGCGGCCTAGTGTATAAGCAGGTCATATTTTGTCTGATGTATGTAATATTATTCCACCTAGGTATGATGTAAATTGAATACTTGTATTGTACTAGTGAAGTATATACATCTTCAATGTAGGTATAATGTTGTTCCAGAATTATGTAACACATACATCTGGTCCAATAATTTTGAACCAAATATCTCATCTTATGATGTTTAGTAACAGTAAGACCATTCCCATCCCCCTCTCAAGTGATGCAACTGTCATTATGTCATACCCATTTTCTCACAGATATTATTATATCTTGATCGAGATTATTAGTTATCTGTTTGTAGTTGTTGTTGTTTTCTTGTTTCTTTGGTATTATCTGTTATAAGACAAATTGGTCATGACTGGCTTTATGTACTTAATGAATTTAAAAAAAGAAAGATTATTTTGAAAATGTTATGTATGGAGATGTGCGGTATACTGCAATATAAATTTTGAACAAAATGTATCGCAATATTTTTCTGGCGTATCAGTTTATTGTGCTTACATGTACCGTATATATATATATATTGTACGTGTGTTAAACACATGCATTATATTTTCAAACAAAAATTACCAGTTTAAGAAAAGAATCATTTGTTCGGAACAAATCTTGACTTCACTGGTGTATCATTTTATTAAATTATACAAAATGTACATGGAATTATAGTACTTTATAAATTCTAATAATTGAGAATTGGTCTTCATGATATATTGTGATACATACAGCAATTCAGGTTCCTGTTTCGCAATATATTGCAATATGAAAATGTTTGGCAGTACCCATCACTAGTTATGTACGGTAACTGTTTACAAACACTCTCTACCCTCCTTCATAATATTTTGTAAAACATCCCACGACACTGCCCTTCCCTAGTGTTACATAACTGTTGAACAGCCCGTTTGTGCCAGTAACTGCGATCTATTATCCATACACAGGTTTGAACACCCACCTCCCCCACCCCCTGGAATGATGATGATTTATGCTACACCAAAAGAACTTTACTGCAAGACAAATCTGTTGTCTTGGCACAGTCACAAGCTCCTGAGAAGAAAAAAAATATATTAAAAAGAAAGCGAAAACCTCAAAAGTGGCTCATGATATTATTAGCATTTGAAACCTACTATTTGGGATGACTTAGATTATATAAGCATGCAGCATGAACACTATACAGCCACAACCAATCTCAAAATAACATCTGGGGGATTATGGGTAATTTTTTCAAAGCAACCCAGAATAAAAAACAAATAAAATGTGCATACTGAAAAATGTCAAAATATTCAGCAATAATCAAGTAAACTCTGGCTGTCGAAAAGTAAAAAGGTTAAAATATATAAAAATGGGGGCAACATGACAATGATAATGACCTGCAAGACACTTCTCTTACAATTCATTTTTAGTAAGTACATGTACTTTTAAATTAGTAAAATGTAGTCTATTTACCGTACATTGTTTTATCCAGCAACCACTGTTTCTATT
This sequence comes from Gigantopelta aegis, assembly GCF_016097555.1. Taxonomy (NCBI): domain Eukaryota; kingdom Metazoa; phylum Mollusca; class Gastropoda; order Neomphalida; family Peltospiridae; genus Gigantopelta; species Gigantopelta aegis. The sequence continues at coordinate 43,531,715 of NC_054700.1, read as the reverse complement.
GACAGATTATGATGACCAATCAAAGCAAAGTCATAAACGTATACTAGCAGATTATGACTTTTGACGTCACTCATATGACGTCACACGCATAGCTACATTACAAAATTGCTAATTTGACATCTAGGTCATTGTACAATGTGGCAGAAATAACAGAAATAATAGCTTTTCCTCTTAATTTTAATGGGTCTGCAGGATAAAAATAATAACTAGTTACTGAAGTCGGATATCTGCTTTATCCTGTTCTTACATTCACAGGATAAAGCAGATATCCGACGTCATTAACTAGTTATTCTCTATGTAATGCAACACTGTAACCTTCTCCAATACTATTAACCATAATAAAATGCAACTTAACTTTTCTTGCATTGTGGTAGCAATACATTGTAATTTACCCTCTAAACATTGTGCAAGCAATACATGGTACTTACTCTTTACATTATACAACTATTACATCGACTGAGACATTATTCATGAAACACATATTCATAATATACTACAGTACCAGTTTTATACTCTTGGACACACACACCCCTAACTACCCCCCCCCCCCCCAAAACCCCCCACAAAAAACCCAACCCAAAACAAACCCAAAACAAAACCAATGCTTAAATTACAATGAAAACATTGTGTATATAATATAGACAAAGCAAAACAATAGACATTCACATGATTATTATAATAGTCAATCACAATAAAGCAGTTAATATAAGAAATATTTTAGAATATAACAAATTACTTAAGTTAATAAAATTTGAAAATTCCTAATTAGTACAAAATACAGACGAAGCACATTAGTGTGTCTTAGTTAGGAATGTTTTGGTTGCAGCAGATTTTATTATTTTCCTTTTTTAAATTACAATGTGTACGGTAATGTGTTTGTTTGTGGGGATTTTTTACTTGTTTTTTTTTTTTTTTTGGTTTGGTTCTTTTTTTGGGGGGTGGGTTGTTACTATGAATATGTTTTAAAGAAGACTTCCAGAATTATCACATTGGGGGGGGGGGGGGAAGACACCATCTTTTTTATTTTATGCTTTGAGGCTTGGACAGGTGTGCTGCAATTTTTTCTCTGTTATCATTAAAATTTTATGGGTGGCGGGGTTTTAAAAAAAAGTGAGTTTACCGTAAGGTCAATGCCAGAAACAGTTTGGGGGAGGGGGCATTGTCCTCCCCTCAACTTTGAAGATAATGCATTGGCTCCCAGCTGAAAATCAAATCTCGCTGCCCCAACCCCTAGATACGATAACGTAGCACTGACATTGACACAGTCTTCTGTTCTGAGACGCAGGCAAAAATTTCCGTTACAATACTTAACTACATCAACCCCTAGTTACTGTCATATTCCACAGCCCTTGTCTCCCCTTTTGTTTTTGTGTTGACATGCTACACTGTACATATTATGTCTACAATAACTAGACACTGCCCTAGCACAATAGGCAGTGTACTACCTGTAAATACGTTTTTCAACATTACATACATTACATAAATATCTGTATATGGCACATCCATGAATTAAACAATTACACCGGCAAGTCATTTCAAACATAAAAATGCACTCAAAAACTGCAAACGACCATCAGAAGTGTTTCATATCATTGTCTACCAGTATTGTGTTCAAATCAAGCACTTAAAAACAGTCCAACTGTAACCATCGTCCTTTATCATATCACGGTCTTCTAATTAAGATTCCAGTAACAGGAGGGGTCAGTTATACATGTATGTTAATATGTTTTCAACAGCCATCTCCTAACTGACCCCACCCTTACCTCCAACAAATACGAATGGAACTCAGCAAATTTAATACACTTTTCAACACTCAGAAAACGTCCTGCCCCCACCCCTTATATGAATGGAACTCGGCAAATTTGTGATTATTTTATTTAAGTTACGGTTCAGACAGACAGAACAAAGTAGCACTGCAGCACTCAAACTTAAGAAATTGTTACCCAAGGCAATTTTGAAATGTTTCTACCATAGGCAAAGTGGTCACCTATGGTAATCTTGAGCCTGCCTATGGCAATTTCAAACCATTAACTTTTGCAACAAGTATAAAAAATCACAAATAACCCCTTCAAAAAATTGCCATCGGTAAAGCCGCTGACCCATGGCAATTCATAATGCAGCTGCTGTTGGTGTTGTTAATTTCGAGCCCTTCACATTGTTTCCACATCCAGTTGCACTGACCTGAGACATACAGTTTTGTGAGAAATAAGCAATATACATTTGTACGAAATGCGTTCATGTAGATCTAAAAGCAAAAGACAACACTATCACCAGCACTGGTAAAAAAAACTATATGTTGTCTTTTGACTTTATAGAGGTTAGACAAAAATGTATATCACTAAAAACACACAAACAAAACAATTATGCGGTCAAACTTGTACATGTAATACTTCTCTATTCATGGCTTGTAATTGGACTATAAACTACAATTATATACTTTATATTATATACAATTATAATACATTTAGACATGTTAAAAACAAAACAAACCTAATTAGGTTTCACTTTAACATTATATGTGACTGTATCTAGCGGAAAAGGGTTTAAATGTGGAAAACTTACAAAATATGTTTTTGGCATTTTTTGATAGCTGATGGTCATAAGAATACCATGTCAACATATTTCAGGTGAAGAATATCTGTGACCGGAATCTTAAACATCTAACAATTATGTCGGTTGTCTCTTGTTTTTTATGGTCAGAGTATAAAGAGGTTTATGACTGTATTTCAATCTATTGATATAGTGTCAAACTGTCATTTCATCATTTAAAATTAAAATAAACATGGCAATGCACAGAAACTTGCTTTCCTTTTGATGTAAAACAGGTGACAAACATAAGCTACAATGAATTTCCACAGGACATCATTTACAAACGACCCTATGAATGATGTCATTCCGCATTTGTGGAACCAGGGGGAGGTTCCGAGGGGCATGTGCCCCCTTTTTTCACCAACATCAACAAATACCTCCAAACATGTCCTGCGTACCCCCCTCCCCCTCCACAAATCCTTGGATCTGCACCTGATCTGTACTCTTTTTTGCAGATGCAGTCACATATTAAGCAGTGTGAAAAAGGACACAAGACCACCACTGAAAGACAATGCCCTCTATTACATTTATTGTCAGTCCAAAACGTAACTATATATATATATATATACACATGTATATAAATCAGAGGCAGATTTAGAGAGAGCAAACCCAGGGCTGCTTTCCACCATCTCTTTTCTGGAATGAAAAACATGTATGCCCAAAGCACAATTTCCCTTGCTCACATTTAGAACCAATGTTCCAGTTACGATATGTCTCGGGGCCCCATCACAGAATCCTGGAACTACCTCTGATGACGATCTATTGCCTCATGCAAACAGTTCAAAACGGAGCATTAAAACCTCTCTATTTTACAGTACTTATCTTATATGGTGCCTGTCCATATTTACGAATACGGCATTTCCAGCCTTCTAAGAACAATAATAAAGGAGTAAAGTAGGAAGCAGAACTCAAACTGGAACAAATTTTGGTTTAAATAGCCAATTTTGAGAAATGTAGAGAATATCCTTAAATTTATAAAAATGTGGTTAATTTGAGGAATATTTTATTTGCCAAAGAAGAAATTTTGTATAAAAATTAGCAACTGGCTAATTTGGTAATGTACAGGGTCAGCCTTGGGGAAGGGCCATGGTCTCTGCGAACCACCCCCCCCCCCTTACATCTGAAACGCACGACCCCTGTTCATATACCGTCATTTTCTGACTGCAGAATCAAAGAGTTGATAGTGTCATGCAATCTATTATAACTGATGATCGATGACAGAATTCCAACCGATTCCTAACACTACATAGTACTACATTTCTCATCAACTGGATGATCTTCGGTCATGCATGTCACTTCATTACTTGAATTCTTCTTATCACCAAAGGCACCAGACACAATAAATTTACTATTGGAGTTAAAAGAATTTTCCGGACTGATCCCTGCAGCGCCAAAATCAGGATCCACTGAACTGCTGTAAGACCTGGCATCACATAGCGCCACGCTCACTGGCAATGACTCTAAAACTGATCCATCGTCGATGACGACGACGCCACAGGTATCACAGTGTCCATCTTGTACGGTGGTGTGGTCTATCTTAGGGTCTCCTTCTGGGCTGGGATTTTTACTCTCTAACTCATCTGAAAAAAAAAAAAATCAAGAACCTTTAACATGCATGAACTACATGTATCTTTACCACTATTAAGTCTGTTCCAGATTTCTCATCATATGGAAGGTGTTAAGCCAGTAATCCATGTGTACGTAGTGCATAATGCATAGTGTGTGGTGCGTAAACAAGTTTATATAGAAATCAATTGAAGCACTTCCATATGTACGCAATGCCTGATGCGTAATGCGCAATATGTTAATTCCCAAACTCCTCAGTGATAGTTCTAATATGCATCACACACTACAAATTACATACACATGGATTCCTAGCTTAAATTTTTTTTTAATATACCCACCACCCACAATTTATAACAAAAATATTTAAACCAAATATGCATGGGGGATGGGGGGGGGGAAATGTGGCAGACTCACAAATCATTAATTAAATAATTATTAAATTGTACCAACCTCTCGTGTTCAATTCTGGATTATTTCACAGCTACCACATTCAGAGTAGTAGCATTTGATTTGCTTAATGGGAAAGGAAGGCATTTTTAATTGATAAGAGTAAAACTGGAATATTGTTGAGGTCTCAATACACACTCTGGCTCTCTGCCAGAAATAATCTGAGGGTATATAATAAAAACAAAACTGATCATAAGTACTCCTACTAGGTGGTTATGAGTATGAAATCTTTTGAAATTAGACATATCATGTACAGTGAAACCCCTCAAAACCGGACCCTCAGTAAACCGGAATTCTCTCAAAATCGGACGTTTTACACGGTCCCGTGATTTGCGCATCTTTTAACCCCTCTAAACTGCACCGGACGAAAGTATCCAGTCCCACTGTGTTCCTTTAATGCAAATTTTACCTCAGAAAATCGGACGGTCACACCGACATCAATCATTACTGCATTACTTATACTTTGAATACCCACTCAGCCGATAATGTGATTGTGTACGCAGAGCTAATTACATGTGCGCATGCTCCAGTGTCACTGTCGTGCGGTTGACAAATACCAATTAAGGGATGAATTAACAGCTTTGATGTTTAAATAACTGGAGGAAACACATGTACTCCCTTTATTCTGAGCTCGATTGTTACAAAGTTAGATTAACGTACGAATTTGATTGAGCTCCTTTTCATAGCCTACATCTACGTCTCACGATTACTGCAATGAACGGCAAAGCAACTAGGAATTTAATTAATTTTTTCAAATTGTTTAAACCCTTCTTTTTTTTGTTGTTTTGTTTTTTATCTTTGCAAAGTTTATTTAACAAAATAAAGAGTAACCAAGAGTAAAATTGTTTGGCTTGGTTTGGTGGAAAATTTGTCAACAGTGTTTCATTTTAGTATTTACTTTGGACATGTCGGAACGTCCAGCGAAATGCCACCATGTTGAATTATCGCTTGATGATAAACTTACAATAATTCGAAAGTACCTATTTTTTTGGCAGTTTTATTAATTACTATATTAGTAGAGAACACCAACTAACAAACGGTTTACCTCAATATTGAAACCTCTGTAAACCGGATACCCCTCAAAACCGGACTTTTTCCTTGGTCCCATGGCTGTCCGGTTTTGAGGGGTTTCACTGTACTTCAACAAATATTAAACAGCAGTTCTCTTAAAATAATATATATATATATATGTTTTTAAATCTCTCCATTAATTTCCAAGATTTTGGGGTATGTTATTTTACATTTCATACTCTCTGAGAGAAAAAAGGTTTGTTTTGTTTAATGCACCACTAGAGCACATTGATTAATTAATCATCGGCTATTATGACTCGTAGCCATCAGAGGAAACCCGCTACATTCCCATTAGCAGCAAGGGATCTTTTATATGCACTTTCCCACAGACATGAAAGCATATACCACAGCTTTTGACCAGTTGTGGTGCACTGGTTAGAACGAGAAAAACCCAATTAGTTGAATGGATCTACCGAAGTGGTTCGATCCTGTGACACAAGCACCGACTGAGCTAAACTCTGGAAGAAACTCTTACAATGTTTTATTTGGTTGGATGAAAGAAAGAAAGAAATGTTTTATTTAACAATGCACTCAACACATTTTATTTTCGGTTATATGACATATGGTTACGGATCACACTGATATTGAGAGAGGAAACTCGCTGTCGCCACTTCATGGGCTACTCTTTTCAATTAGCAGCAAGGGATCTTTTATATGCACCATCCCACAGACAGAATAGTACATACCACGGCCTTTGTTACACCAGTTGTGGAGCACTGGCTAGAACGAGAAAAAGCCCAATGGGCCTACCAACGGGGATCAATCCTAGACCGACGGCGCATCAAGCGAATGCTTTACCACTGGGCTACGTCCCGCCCCGTTTTATTTGGTTGATGCTTGGTCATTGAAAAACCCCAATGAAAAACCCTTGCAGCAAACCGCTCCCCCACTGCTCCTACACAGGGCTTCTAGAATTTTTATAAAATCCACTAGCCATGGTATCAGTCATTTTTAAAATTTACTAGCCACGATAAAAAATTCACTAGCCCTACTATACTTTAAGTTAACAAAATAGACTTAACTGCAACATTTGGCCAAAACATTTCACCAGCCGTCAGGCATGACAATAGTAGTTATTTACTAGCCCAACATTGAAGATCACTAGCCATGGGACTGGGGCTTTCATAATCTAGAAGCCCTGTCCTACATCACTGTCAGACACAGCAAGAAATGATCAAGTGTGACTTGTTAAATTTTAAAGGGGCAGGACGTAGCCCAGTGGTAAAGCATTCACTTGATGCATGATCGGTCTGGGATTGATCCCCATCGGTGGGGCCATTGGGCTATTTCTCATTCCAGCCAGTGCACCACGACAAGTCTGTCAAAAGCCATGCTATCCTGTCCGTGGGATGGTTCATATATAAGTAAAAGATCTCTTGCTACTAATTCAAAAATGTAGCAGGTTTCCTCTCTAAGACTGACTACATGTTAAAATTACCAGATAGCCAATGATTAATAAATCAATGTGCTCTAGTGATGTCAGTAAACAAAACAAAACAAAAATTTTTTTGTTAAATTTTATAGTGATTATTACTGGATTAGTGTGATTAGTGTGATTAGTGTGATTAGTCAAATGTAATAGCAAGAAGTATTAGTGTTAATATTTGCAGGTGTATATGGGGGTGGTTGGGGACAGGTAAATTCTAATTTACTATTTAAATTCTAGCATAGCATTCTACTTGAATCGACCATCATTTTGCAAATAAGTAATCTGGAAGTCAATAGCAGGACTCGAAATTAAAGAGGGCACCGGCAGCAATTGCCGTCATTGAGATATAAATTACTGTAGGTCGGGAGCATCACCAACGCCATGAAAGTGCCGTCGGTAAAGCTCTTCAACGATGGCAAAATGTATTTTGTGCTTTACAGGTTATCACAAGCCCAAAGTATACAAATATATTTTGGGCTACTACAAACTCCAAGACAAACAGACATATCTGTACACTGTATTGATAATTTATGCTTAAGTTGTGTTTAATGTGTAGTTTAAGGTTTTATTACATACCCATTAAATCTTACTATATACATACAGTCGTGAATACAAAAATGAAATATACTTTTCCATATTCAACTCAACTGCCAGAACTATGCCGTATTCAACACTACTATTTATAGCACATGGTTACCGGGAATGCCCTTAGTGATATGTAAACAAAGTTGGTGCTTGGTTTGAATTGCCTATTAAAGCAATTAACTGTTATGCATGTTTAAAATGAACTGAAAACAGACAAAAACGGTGACGAATATTTACAATTTAATGAGCGCGATACCAAAACTAGAGAGGGAACACTACTCACTAATGAGCTTTTAATCCACAATTAAGGTCAACGACAGTCGCTTTTTGGACCCTTGTTTTGGCTTCGTACACAATGAATAAAACATATCCAACGGTAATTTTGTGATATGATATATTTGACAAAAGATTTTTTTTTTTTCTTTCATCTTTTAAAACTTAAAATTAATGTTTTGTCCAGAAATATGAAAAATAAAAAATACCGACCTGTAAACAGCGTTATCTGCTTGTTGTAGGAATTTGACAGAAGTCAAGGTTAGCAGACTAGTTTTTATTTTAATGTGGTGAAGCATTGTAATAATATAGCTAATTTTGAATTTAAATGACGTCAATATTCCAATGACATCACATTGAATCTCCTTACAATAACCATAAATTGGGTAGGCCTACATGACGTTTCCTTTTTAAGAATATTGGAAAAATTCCAATGCAAAATAGCAATTGAATTTTTGTTTTGTTTTAATATTACTAATGCACCTGAATCTTAAAAAATTGTACCTTTTACGAAATATGGATTTCTAGTGAAATTATGGTAAGATATGCTATATTTATTGTGTACTAAGCCAAAATATGGGTGCGAAAAGTGACTGTCGTCGACTTTAGCAACAATAACGTCGCATGCACAGTCCCCTCACGTAGAAATCTTGGATAAACCAACAACCGGATTATTCAGTGGAGCGATGATTTATTGAGGCACATGTAATATAAATTTCAACTTTTCAGCAACGTGTAATTCCATGAACATCAATAAAAGAAAACACCGATGACAACACAGATATTAAGTGAACAATATTGACATTTTTCTTTATTGATAAAACTGGCACGCTTAAGGTTTTGTGACGTATTACGAACAAATTAAATATTACATTGTTTGTGAATTTTAGCTACTGCATTGTCTTTAAAAGGCATTTCAAACAATATCATTAAAATTATAGGTAACTTTTCACTTATTCTTTCTTATTTCTGTTTATTGTTTAAATATAACTATATTCCTATGTGTAATAATTGGTAGTTCATTGGTTCGCGTAATAACACAGCTGACCTAGTTGTGTAAATTGAGAAATCCCCGTCATTAGCTAGCAGTGTTACAATTTTTTATCTATTATTTGGAAACAAAATTCCAATTTAGGGTATGTAATAAATACAAAACTACATATATGTGGTTTTCTTATTTCTGTATTCCACTCATATACTCGTGGAATACAGAAATCAGAAAACCACATATATGCAGTTTTGTCTATAAAACGCACTGTAATACAGGCACCTGATCATTTATTTGCATATTGCTCGCACAAGTCTAGTAACTCTAGTTTCACATTACCCATTTTCATCGCTAGCTCTGGCACTTGCCAAATTCATCAAATCCGAATTTTAGGAACAACTGGAGAATTTTATTTCAATTTGGCAAAAAAATTTGCATGTAATTGGAATTTTGTTGGAAAATAACTGTAGCTTTGCATTCTTTTAGGTAATTTGGATAAATGTTTTGCTCACCAAGAGTTAGCCCTGCATTTTTCATTTGTGCATTAAATTTAGGACATAATTTACATGGTCGTAACATGTTACACATGTATGTCATGAATGAATGAATGAATGAATGTTTAACGACACCCCAGCACGAAAAATACATCGGCTATTGGGTGTCAAACTATGGTAATGCAAATAAATAAAGTGATGATCAACATCAATATAAAAATTCAAGGTTTAAACAAAAACAGTGTAAAGAACTGTGCAAAAATACAAATATCACAGAATTTTACGGACACCGAATTTTACTCTAAACTTCAATTTGTGCTATATTGGCCATTCTCAAAGAGAATGTTACACCCCTGCACCACGGTGAGGTTACAGCACATGCAGGGGTGTATGTAATGAAGTCAGACCTGTAATAGTTAGAAAATAACTAATGAGCTATAAGGAATTGGGAATTATCTGTCCCGAGTGAATGAATGTTGTAAACCCGAGCCTTTGTCATTCATAATGAGTTGGTTATTCTCCTTATTACCCATTGTCAATTTTAACTGATTTTTAATGTAAAAATTCCTCTGCAGTCTACAACAAAGACACCAGCCATTACGTCATATAATCGTATGCGCATTACATGACGTAATGTAGGTGACGTCATAGCGTAATGTAAGTGACGTCATAGTGTAACGGCGTTGTTTTTATACAGCCAAATGGTTACAGTACAAAATAATACAACTGTATTTGCATTAGAAAATAATTATTTTTATATATTACTACAGCCGCTGCTTATTAAAATATACCATTTCATGTTTACGAAACAAATAGTCACTTTCTGTAACTCTTTGTAGATCATATAACATATGTGTAATCTCCCTCATGAATGAAAACATTATATGAATGAAAGTGAAGTTCCGACCATGGCAAGAAACCAAGTCGTGATTTTTTAAGCCAGCCAATCAGTGGCTGCAGAAGCAATCTGCACACTGCAGAGATTGAACAAATATTACCCCATATATTTGAGCCCATATGGGTAATAACTGAAAATATTTTACTAATTACTAATTTGTGATTTTAATATTGCGAGACGAACATCTCATGTGTTATTGCTACGAAATGATCATGTCAGGAGCTACTGTGTGATAATCATGTCAGGAGCTACAATGTGACAATCGTGTCAGGAGCTACTGTGAGAAGATCATCTCAGGAACTACTATGAGATGATCATCTCAGGAACTACTATGAGACGATCATCTCAGGAGCTACTTTGAGACGATCATCTCAGGAGCTACTTTGAGACGATCATCTCAGGAGCTACTTTGAGACGATCATCTCAGGAGCTACTGTGAGACGATCATCTCAGAAGCTACTGTGAGATGATCATCTCAGAAGCTACTATGACACATTGTAAACAAACGGACCTGTGTTAGAAAGAAGACCAAAGGGCGAGTTCACAGCTGTGGTGGATTTGTCTGAAGATGTGGTCACACAGTCTGGTCTAGAACCCGTGAAAGCAGAAGGAGATACAGGACTTACGTGGTGCTGCTTGAGTAACGTCTGATCAAATAAGTCATCATCATCCACATCCTCGTATCCTTGTTCTCTTGTCTCATGCTGATCATCGACTGTCTTTGCTGTTGTCTGTTCAAACACAACATCTTGTATGGCACATCCAATGCTCGGAATCGGTACCGATGGATCATCAACAAACTTTTTCACTGTCTGCTCCATTTGAAGTTGGTCCATTCGAGATGCCAGATTTGACACTGTTGCACGGCCAGGCTTCTGTGCAGTAATATTCAGCATGGGTCTGGATCCTTCAACAGTCTGCCCCGGCGCAGTGCCTCTTACACTCTGCTGCATGGGTCCAGTGACGCAAACAGGCCTGGGCATTGCATTCAGCGATTTGTTAATCATAGATCTGAACGGAGCAGCAGCTGGTTCTCCAAGTGCCACAGGTGTGCTTGCTCTTGGAGCAGGATAACATGGAAACACTTGCTGTTGCTGTCTCTGGTGTCCGGATTGCACGTTGGATGGGACTGATTCCTCGACGTACTTCAGCTGAGTGCCGTGCAGTCCGGGATTGTACTGGTGTGGTGTGATGAATGCTGTAGGATCGTCACTCGGCAGGTTATCCTGTGAAACTGGTGCTGGATTGTGTGGATCAGGCATGTCCAAAATATTTCTGAAAGTAAAGAAAAAAGTTTGTTTTGTTTGACGACACCATTAGAGCACATCGGCTATTGGGTGTCAAACATTTGTTAATTCTGACAGTCTTAATGAGGAAATCTGGTCGAATACGGCATACTGTTCATTGCGATACTCAAACCTACTCTGGTCGGCATATTCTGCAATTATAACAAAGCTATTTCATGAATAACATTGCCAATAAGCATGTACATACAAAACAAAAAACCAAAAATTAGCAAATGCCAATAAAACAAACATATTATGATCCTTTCTTTCTTATGTGGTAGAAGACTGGGGCCACTGCCATATGTTGCCCTGTGTTAAGCTACAAAAGTATATATTATATATCAGATAATCTTGTCCTGAACACATGAAGGCAGGAGATATAGGACTTATGTACCTTGAGTACTGTCTTATGGGACCATATAGCTAGTGGAGACAGTTCTTTTTTAACAACTGTAATGTACAGCCAGAATGTGTTATTTATGGCAGGGAACATTAAATTTTGTTATGACGTCAGTCGCAGGAGGACTTATTATTACGTCAACCTGGGGATGACGTCACTAACTTTTGGGGTTGACAGGATTGGAAAGTAAACAGAAAACAGCTGTTCTTACCGGCAGCGCCGTGAATCAATTCATATAAATGTAAGCATTGATTTTATTAAGAAAACGATACATTGTCCAGGCGAAATCCGAGGAAATTAATGATTTATCATTTACAATATAGGCCTACAGTAGTTTATTTTTATTTCTCCATAGACTATGTTTCTATACTAGTCTACGAGTTACTTTATAATTCAGCTGTAAAGATATTAATCATTATAACCAATAAATGTAATTTAATTATAAACAGCGAGTGTGTTATCCTATCCACTCAGAATTACTGGTAAACTGTGCTGGTGGGTGGTTTGACGGGAAGAGAAACCCAAAACGCTACCTGTAGATATTTATAACCTCCCTCATACCACCCTAAACCATCATAATGATGATTATTTGGTAACTCTAAACCTTCAACTTTCAAAGGCCAACTACTCCAGGGTCCATACTTATAAACCGTTAAGAAACTAGACTCACAATTTAACAACTTCACATGCATACAATTTATAAGGTGTTGCCATGGCATATAATAAAAGTCACAGACTCTATCAGTCTCGAGTCTAGACTCTTAAAAGTTTTATAAGCATGGGGTCATGAACCACTGAATTTAACGACACCACTAGAGCACCTTGATTCATTAATCATCGGCTATTGGATGTCAAAACATTTAGTAATTTTTTATGTCTTAGAGAGGAAAAAGCGCTACATTTTTCTATTAGTAGCAAATGATTTTTTTTATATCCACCATCCCACAAACACTATAGCACATACCACGACCTTTGGTATACCAGTCGTGGTGCACTGGTTAGAGTGAGAAATAGCCCAATGGACTCCCCGACGGGGTTCGATCCTAAAGCGACCATGCATCTGGCAAGCACTTTACCACTGAGACTCACCTGAAAGCCTGAGACTGCATGCCTCTGTCACTCTCTTCTACTAAAGTGCTTTCACTCTCCGTATCCTCGTCATCATGTTCTTCCATTTGTTCAGGAGGTGCTGTGGAGGATATGCCATCAGTAGGTCCGCTTACCACATTAGATTCTCCAATCTGGACAACACCAGGATTAATGATGTTCAGTGGCCTCATTTGTTCCGATGTTGGTGGATAATAGTGATTGTGGATGATAACATGCCTCGCATCATATTCACCTCCAGTTTCTCCTCGTGTCAATCCACTGATATCAGTTCTGTATGATCCTGGTCCCATTTGTGACATAGCATTTGGCATTGCATTTGGCATTGCATAATTGAATCGACTACCATCCTGTGGCATCGGTTTCCCAGTCATATTTTGTGTCACAGTTTGAGGACCAATCTTTGTTTTTGTATCTCTAGCATGCTCCTGGTCCGTCAGTGTTCCTACCATGTTGTGTGGCACACCCTGAGGATAAACATTTGTTTCCATACTTCTCACAGGTTCATGACCTGACAGCGTTGACATTTTCTGCATCATCACCGATTCCATACCACTCACAGAACCCTGTCCTGCCCCCATTCCAGTCATATTTGGAGACATATTCTGATGACTTCTCATTTCAGCCACATTTGATGCCATGCCTGAAGGGCCAACCACTGTCTGCATACCTCTACCATGTCCAGAAACATTCTGTGGACCAGCCATACTTTGAGGACCAACCATTGCTTGGTTGCCTTGACTCCCATATCTCTGCTCCGACATATTTCCACCCACATTTGGTGGTGTATTTTGAGGACCAGCCATTGCTTGCATACTTTCCATATTTACATGATCTGGGAGCCTTCTATTTGTATATTGTGGACCAGCCATTGCCCAGTTATCATGACCTGCATGTGTGTGGACTGGCATATGTCCAGACATCTGTTGTGGAATAGCATGATGACTACCCATCAATCCCATACCTTGTTGTGCATACCCCTGGTATGCTGAATGGTTTATGGATTGCTGCCTCAAAGAATTTGGAGCATCAGCAACAACATTACTGTCAAGAGAAGATGGCGGTTCTCTCCACGATGCACTAGACTGTTGGTTTTCTTGACCTGAACAGGACATTGATAGACTTGACCCACTCAAGTGACTTCTTAAAAGGGCCAGCTGTCCTGTCTGATTATTAGGTGTCCCCGATTCAGTGACAGGAAGACAGCAACTTGGATTATTCTGGTACATAGATTGCTGATACTGGTCTGCGAACATCTGTTGCGGATACATATACAGACTTTGAGTTTGGTTATTTACAAGAGGACCAGCTGGTATGCTGTATGATTGGTGTAGCTGTACTTTCTGCTGATGTTCCATCATGTTAGGCATTGACTGTGCATGATGGACCTGAGCTTTTAATCTCTCCTCCTGCTGCCTTTCCTCTCTTTCGTCCTCAATCTTTTCCAAAAATTCCTTAGTCTTGTATTCCTTAAGCCAGTGTCTCCGTTTTTTCCTTAAAACAGCTTCACTTCTTTTTCGAATATGAAGCTTTTCATCTAAAAGCTTCTTAACCGAGTCATTGTAAAATTTGTCACTGGAACCACTCCAGTACTGGACTCCTTTCAGTGAATTAATGCTCGAAGGTACCTTAAAGGTGCAATTCCTCTTTGGTTGAGTGAAAACAGGCACAACACACCAGCGCTTCTCTGGGTTGTAGATGGCTTCCATCAAACAGGTTTCACCTGAAAACTCTGCCCAAGTATCTTTAATAAAATTTTCAGTTAAAAATATAAATGCATAAGTACAGCGCTCTAACCCGAACTCTAAAGTTTTAATCTTTGAGCCAATTGAAACAGCAAATTCCTCGAACTTGACAACTTTAGGACTTTTGTGGTCCCTCAGACGTACGTTCTTCAACAGACTGGAATAAAATAATTCCACCTCATCTTTATCCATATCGCTGTATAAAATCATAGCATCCTGGTACTCCTCCTTCAATTCATACGGCATCGCCCAGGTATATTCTTCAACCTCTTCATCTGTGTACGACTCGCGGGCAATGGAGTCCAACCTGGACGCTACACTAGAGCAACCCTCTACCTCGGGATTGGGAAGAGATGAAGAACTCGAACTGGATGAAAGATTCACATTATTGTCAATGAGATTAGACACGTTGCGGCTCACTGATGTTATAATCTGCGAAGTGTCACTTGAAGAGTTTGATGTCTGACTGATGGACTGGGACTCGTAGCCTTCGACTCGATTTGGGCTCAGACCAATACTAGGATTGTCTCTGTATTCAGAAACACTTGCATCAGTTGATGAAAAACTTGCATCAGAATATCCACTGTCCACCGATCCTGTAACATAATTATAGCAATTTCACAAATGTAAAACACAAATATCAATTTAAGTCAAATACCAATAATGGATTATAAATTGATTTCAATGTTCATTAAATTGGTCCAATTGACTTTTTTTTTACCTTTCTTAAATACAAACTGTTCACTAATTTCAGATAAGTATCAATTTTTAACTTCCTCACCCCCCACATGTATATGTATTATTCAATAAAGTTTGTTAGTTTTGTTTAATGACACCACTAGAGCAAATTAATTTATTAATCATCGGCTATTGGATGTCAAACATTTGGTAATTTTGACATATAGTCTCAGAGAGGAAACCTGCTACATTTTCCCATTAATAGCAAAGGATCTTTTATACACACTATCCCACAGACAGGATAGCACATACCATGGCTGGAATGAGAAATAATCCAATGGAAGGAAAATGGTTTATTTAATGACGCACTCAACACATTTTATTTATGATTATATGGTGACATATGGTTAAGGACCACACAGATATTGAGAGAGGAAACCCGCTGTTGCCACTTAATGAGCTATCTTTTCGATTAACAGCAAGGGATCTTTTATATGCACCATCACATAGACAGGATAGCACATACCACAGCCTTTGATGTACCAGTCGTGGTGCACTGGCTGGAGCGAGAAATAGCCTAATGGGCCCACTGATGGGGATCGATCCCAAACCGACCACACATCAAGCGAGCGCTTTACCACTGGGCTACATCCCAGCCTCCGTATTATTCAATAAATAACAAACACTATCAAGATCATCACCTCAAAAATGGTATCAAATAAATTGGAATAATTTATATATTACAGCTTATTGGAATTTCAGTGTTCAGTGTATTGACATCATGCTACTATAGGACTTTATGGGATATTATTTTGTATTCAATATGTATTAAGTGTTTGCAGGCTTCTTCTGTTTTTTCCAGTTACTAAGCGATTGTGTGATGTCTGATGGGTGTTAGGATCAATCCCTCTCAGTGGACGGAATGTTATTTTTTCACAATCAGTCCATTATAATCCCTTGCAGTTATGTGATAGGAGTAGACCATTAGCAGGACTCACCCTGTCCACTGCCTAATTAGCCAACTCATTTATTTCAATTCCGCACACGAAGAGGATTAAGTAAGTATTTCATTTCAACTTATTTTCATGCTTATATCACATTGTGTAACTCTTCAACAATGCATGTCTCCAATGTCAGGGAAGTCTCCAATGTCAGGAATGTCTCAGGGCTGTAGGCATGCTCCAAGTTGGCACCACCCAGCGAATTGTGGCCTGTAGACTTAATGTGTCACAATCAGTCATTAGCCGATTGTGGACCCGATATCGTCAAACCAAAAATGTTTACTTATTTTTTTCCGTACTTATATCCAATTAAGGTTTAAGCATGCTGTCCTGGGCACGAACCTCAGCTATCTGGGCTGTCTGTCCAGGACAGTGGGTTAGTTGTTAGTTGTTAGTGGTTAGTGGGAGAGAAGAGGGTGTAGTGGTCTTAAACCTACCCATTAAGCCCTTACGAACTCGCTCTGGGTTGGAGCCGGTACCATGCTGCGAACCCTGTACCTACCAGCCTGTAGTCCGATGGCTCAACCACTGTGCCAACGAGGCCGGTATTAGCCAACTGTTAAATTTTATACAAAGTGGCTACAACATTTAGTCTTTGGCTAATCAGGGGTGGGAATTGGTGAACTGTAAAAAAGAGGAAATCTAGAGGGGTCCCGAAAATTCTTGAAATCCTAGGTTAAAATCTGTACCATCTGACACATTTTGGAGGAAAGGACGATTAAAATGCAAGGAAATGCATGTTCCATGAGAGGAAAACAGCTGATCCGAGGACAATTCCCACCCCTGCTAATACATTCAATTTGTTATTTAAATTAACCATTTTCAAGGAAATACTCCACATACATGTATCTGAAACTTGGCTCAAACTAAATTTGTTCCCTGTATTAGGTGACAGCGGGTTTCCTCTTTTATAATCAAAGTTAAAGTTTGTTTTTGTTTAACAGCACCACTAAAGCATATTGATTTATTAATCAATGATTATTGGATGTCAAACATTTGGTAATTCTAACTTGTAGTCAACAGAGTAAACACAATACATTTTTTCCTAATGCAGCAAGGGATCTTTAATATGCACTTTTCTCACAGACAGGCAAGCACATACCACGGCCTTTGACCAGTTGTGGTGCACTGGTTGGAAGGAGGAAAAATCCAGTCAATTGAACGGATCCACTGAGGTGGTTCGATCCTGCAACATAAGCACCTCTGGCAAGCGTTCAACCGACTTGAGCTAAATCCCGCCCCTATTTGACACCAAATGTTACATACCATATAGCTTTTACATGAGCTGAGGTATCATTAAAAAACCCACCTTTCTTAGCTACACAAAAATGTGTTAAAAAAATAAATAAATAAAAAAAAATAAAAAAGAAAGAAAAAACATTTTAAAAAATGGTGCTCAGTACATGTAGGCTATGTTATTTTCCAAAGTCTCAGAAATTTATTTGCCAAATATTTGGTAAACAATAGCTTAATCCTTGAATTAGGATCACAGTTAAAATGACTGCTTACTGGCATCTGGTGCAGTCTTTTTGCCATTTCTTCTCTGCCCTTGAGTCTGTCCCAAACTTCCTCGATTTCTCTCTGCTGCAGACTGACCTGCAGACCGCTGTTGTTGACCTCCGTCTGTAACAAAATGCTACATCTTTAAACAACTGAATTTCTTGTCTTTCCACATCATTTTAATGGCATTTTTCATCACCTCTTTTTCTCTCATTTTTTAAAACAATTTTCAAAGCTTTTTTTTATTACGATGAACATAATTTTAAATGTTTAATGCAAATTTTTGCTTTTCTTTCATCATTTTAAACTTATTTTAATTTTAACCAGTTTTGGTTTTTAGTTTTTTAAATTCCATGACTTTCCAGGCCTGGAAAAAAAAGACACTTTTAAAACTTCCAAGATTTCCACGACCAATATGAACCCTGTTCAATCAAATCAAATTAGATGGGAAAAATAAACAGAAGTGACACTTGTACTATGGGACGAGTTGGTGTTCAGAGTTACATGGTGGATACAGGATTTTGTAAAGTGGGGGTGGGTCATAAAATTCTAAAAAGATAGTGATTTGTAAAGGGGGTCCCATGAATATATTTGAGAAAAACAAACTTTTAACTGACAGTCAATAACATGACATTGTGTCATCATTATTTAGCTTTGTATTCAATCAGTTTTAGATATTTTATTGTAATTGCACTTCATATCCATTTTTTTTTTTTTACAGGTACAGTTGTTTAAATTACATTTTTACATTTTTTAAATTTCAAATATGTTCAGATCCATTGGTGATCATCAAACTTAAACATGAAGAAGCAAAACAGGCCTCAATAATTAAAATGTAATAATTTACAAAGGGAGATACAGGGCTCACCTTGGATAAAAAATGCCTGAAGCAAAAAAAATTGCCAAATGGCATTTTTATTAGCCATATAATTGTTTTGCTCAGTACTGTATCTAGAGTATTTATACAGGTATATCAGCGCTAGAAATGAAAAAAAAAAATCTACATGCACCAGGTGCATGCTGAAAAAAAAGTTACATGCACCATTAAAATTCTGCATACACCAAAAATAAGGCAACTTCGTTTTTTTTTTATACGAAGCTATTTGAAATTATTCGGTAATACCTATATTAATTTATTTATTAACAGTACCGGAACATTATACAACTGCGTTTATTACTGATTCTTGATCAAATTTGAAAATTTCACCTAACATAAACACCTTACAGAAATCTATAATAGGCCTATTACAAAAACGTACGAATACTTGTGTTTTGTATTAAGCAAGTTATCAACTTTTTTAACTCGATAAGATCTGTTGGTATAATATAAATTAACCTACGGAATTCGACGAGAAGTTGCAATTGAAATAATCACTGGCTGACTTCGAGTCAACTACGCGAGTAACACACCTGCACGTTCACAATCATCTGATAAAGAGGCAGTTACGGTACTTTGTATTGATCACAGATCTGGCGGAGTTCAATTTGTCAGTGACAACAACAACTGTGTTATGCGCATGGATACCCCAAAGTTGGTCTCGACCACCTTCCCTAATACCGTTCACGGATATAACCGAGATATTGCCAGCAATTTTCGCAAATATATTTCACGGAAATGACTGAAAGGGCGCCATTGTTGTAAGTAGGATTATGGGATACAAAATGAATGCACCCATAAGATAAAAGTTATCGTTTTCATGTGACGAACAGATTACGAAATGCACACGCAAAATTCAACAACTTGAGTCTGAATCTGGTAGACAACAGGATACTAGTATACGCAATACACAGTACTTGAAAAAAATGCACCGCGTGCACCCAGTTTTAAATCCACGGGTGCATGTACTAACACTACATTTCGAGCCCTGTATATGAATATGAAAATGCATCTTTTTCATCTAATTCTGTACAAACTGGAATAAATTTGAATGACAAAACCATATTCCCAGTTAATATATTACTTCGATTTTTCAGCTGGGGTGGGGAGGATGCACTATCTTCAGAATTGGAGGCCAGTGCCCCCTGCAACCACCCACCCATGCTTCTAAGGCCTATGGCATTAAATCAAGAAACATAGGCCCTACATTTATGGAGTGTGGGTTTTTTTTCCTTTCTTTGTTTTTCAAATAAATTTTTTAGAGCCGATACTTTTTTAATTATTTGTTTAAAATAGCATTCTTTATGTTGGTTTGAATTCAGAAATTGTTTGTTTGTGGGGGGTTTTGTGGGTTTTTTTTTTTTTTTTTAATAAACCATCAATTTCCTACCCCCAACAATTTCATAATTTTTGCCATGTTGATTTCAGTTTGTAAAATACCTATTGTATGGTAAGACTGTAAGACTTCACGTTATTACAACTATCCCATTTATGTCAGTTGTTTTTAATAAAACGATAATGAAATTAAAATATAAAAACTATTTAAAATCTAGCTAACTTTTGTGATATCACCTCACAGTCTTAGATATATATTTTTTTATCTAATAAATGTCCAGATTATTGTAAAATAATTTCATCGGTATACGTTTAACCGCAATTTGTATTAATACTGCTGCATGTTCATTTCCAGCGATCGCAATCTGCAAGCATGTTTTTTTTACAAATATACATCAAGATTTATTTTTGTGTATTCGTATTGTTTAAAGCCGCACACCCTAGTTCCATCCAGCGAAAATAAATTATAATTTGGTTAATCTACAAACCTGTAACACACTTAGATCACGTTTTTATCAAATGGAGTGAAAAAGCAGGTTTTATTTCGATGAATACCATGGGAATCCCCATGTCCCAATTGCTTGAAATAATTTTGAAAGTTAGTATTCTGATGTCACTGGAAGCACAACAATGCCTACGTTACGACAAATTTCACAGACTTGGGGTGCGTTCGTTTCACCTCTCCTGGACATGTTCCAACTGTTCTGTCCTGGTTGTATCCCCTCTCCAGATATCGTAAGACTTAGCAAAATTATTGGTTTTAAGGGTTTGTAACGTTTTGTATTGAGACACTTACTTGTCTGAACTTTATTGTTACTGAAAATGTTCACGAACTGTGAAGAAAAATCTCACAAATGAACAACAACTAATCGGATGTTGATTGCGCGAACCGTGCACGAGAAAACAAACCGAACCAAAATGATAACGGTCACGTGATATACCAACGTCTGTGACACTGAAATGGAAATATCCCCTCTAAAAATAGATTGGACCTAGCTCGCTTGCTTAACGGTTTTTTCTCGACAACACGTCTTGTGAAAAAATGCAAAAAATGCATTTCGTGGTTTTACAAACATCAGGATTACCAAAAAACACTTCAGGTGAATGGAAATGTGTATTCTAAATAATAAAATGTAAGTAAACTGCAATTTTATTTGTGAAAAATGGGGTTTAATAGCGAAAAACAACGCCGTAATGGTTAACAAATGAACGTAACTAGGGTGTGTCCCTTTAAGATCCACTACAGTAACTATGTCTCTTAACACGTGCGATCTCAGTTGACCTATTTTCGTACTGACAGCTTGGGATTGCCTACTTGTCTTTCGGCCATGAACTAGAATTTGTATTGAAATTGACACGCATTGTCAGTATTTTATTTGGTTCAAAGACATTATGAAGTTAGAATAACAAGCTACAGATCTTTGCTTTGATACATGCTGAACACATGCTGTTAAAATTAATAACCATGATTGTTAAAATAAGCAAACATCATTACGGTATATTCTGGATAACACGATTTCTCATTACTGATCGCGAGATCGCTATTATGCTAATTGAATACATGTACATGTGTATTTGATATTATTAATATTATTATGTTCGTGGTTTCAAATAGATGTAACCATTTGTTGTCATCAGAAGATACAAAATGGCTTAGCCAAAATTTTAGCTACTTGCAAATTTTATTAGCATTTTTTTGTAAAAATTAGATAATGGCTAATTTGGCTACCAACAGCATGAACCCTGGAGATAATTGAATCATGAATTTGTTCACAAAAATATAAATATGACTTCTATATTTTCACTGTTAACAATAAACTACAGTGAAAATATGACTTTTCACTTAACTATAAACTACAGTGAAAATATGACTTTTTACTGTAACTATAAACTACAGTGAAAATATGACTTTTCACTGTAACTATAAACTACAGTGAAAATATGACTTTTCACTGTCAGGGCTAGCCCTGGGTTCCAATTTGGGTTCGCCAAAAAATTCGCCAATCGTTAAATTCTTTCGCCAATTTGAAAATGTTTTCGCCAAATATATTTTGACATTTTGACCAAATACATTTTTTTTTTATGTCAAGTATTAATGTATAATAATTAAGATATACATATTCTTAATTGTACATTCTGCATTACAGGTTCTTTCAATCACTATCTAATAGTGGAATGCACAGATGAAGTCAGAGCAACATATTCAGAATAAAATAAAATGAAACAATTTTTGTGTACCTGGTATATATATATATTTAATCACAATTTTTTTAATTTTTACAGTACACATTATAATCTGAAAAATAGTTAAAGTGTAACACATCAATTTACTGGAAGCATCATAGTTCAGCCATGCTCTGCCAAATTTCCAGCTTTGTTGAAATTTTCTGTTTTCAGTAGGCCTATTAATTTTTATATTTGGTCTTTCAATCACTGGGGTGTCTACATGTTCTGTGGATGATGAAGCTCAATTTGGACAGGACCCAACAAACCCAAATGATGATAACTTTGGTACTTTGGCACCACTTTCATTCCGATCATTAATTTTTTGTTTCCCCATAATTTAGACGCATTGAGTGTGAAATGTGAATAAAAATATGTATGTATGTATGTATGCCCACAAATGACTGTCAGGTCAGATCAGATGTCGGGAATTAATGTGATTATATCAATTTAATGTTCAAGCACGCTCGTTGCGAGCACGATTTCTGACTAGGGCCAGAAACTGTGCTCACAACGAGAGGGGTGGGGAGAGTGTTAGTAAAAAAATAAAAAAAATAAAAAATTAAATAAAAAATTAAATAAAATAAAAATTAAATTAAAAACGTTTATACAAATGATTAGATAAAAATACTAATTAATGGTTAAATAAACTTAATAAAAATATTGTTCATGTCATTTATATACGTAACACGTCTAATGAGTTCTTCATGTCAAATATGGCCTCCTAAACTGGTAGCAAGTAGTTCTTTTAGCACAAGAGATATATTAATTAATTTTCTTTTGAAAGCAAAGATAACATAAATCATAAGCTCTAATCACCGATTTATTTGTTTGATGTATGGACAGTGGTAATCAGTTCGGATTAACGCAATGATAACACTGCCAGCAACGGGCCATATTTACAATCTGACCAATTGTTTAACTAATTACCTGTACGCTTTGATGTTAAACACTATTATTCTCTTTGTTTTTTGTCTTAATCATTGTAGAGTCAATAAAATATTAAATAAAAACAAAGAACCCGTCTTTTACATGTTTATTGCAAACAAAACACTGGCGTCTATTGCAATCCGAAAATAGGTAGAAAGCGACAACTTGCTCCGAGCATTCTATTTCTAACAGTGAGGCTTATTAGGATAAAGTTTATTAACAAATATAGCAAAAACTATTTATAATTGCTGACCAAGTGTATTTGAAATAATATTTATATACAATTTATACCAGTAACATTAAAAATAGTTGAATAATATTTGTAGAACGGTGGAACGCATGTGTACATTTTCTACTTGCACCCCCACATTCCAGAAATGAACTGGGCCGTGCGACCTAACCTAGATTAAACGAAAGCTTTCTGAGGTAAAAGAAAACTTTAGATATTATTTTGGGTAAAACACATTTTATATAATAATCTAATATTTTATCATTAAAAACTGTGTATTCTAATTTTGAGTATTAAATCGATATTCGCTTGTTTCCGAAAATAATGTGAAAACCAACCACGAGCTCAAATTTGGTACGAACCGGAACACTAAACAAAATCGGTTGAAAGTTATAAACAAAAAATTATACGGTAAAAGAAAGTCTTTTGCCAAATTTTTCGCCAACATAGAAATTCTTTCGCCAATTTTTTTTTTTTTTTTCGCCTTTGGCGAACGACAGCGCGAGCCCTGACTGTAACAATAAACTATAGAGAAAATATGACTTTTCATTGTAACAATAAACTACAGTGAAAATATGACTTTTCACTGAATATCACTTTGATGGCTTCTGTAGATCTATACATTTCATTGCTACATGTACATGACATTGTATGTATCATACTTACTGGATTCCCTCGAATGAAAGTCGGCAACAGCATCTTCGGAGACTTGGCTGTGCAGTCGCTGCTGGGACATTGTTCACCTTGTATAACTCACTCTCAGCACATGTGTATTGTCAGTGAATTGTTTAACAATCAGCATATTTGTCTGAAAATGTATGGTAAAAGAAATTAATATTTCAGCAGCAAAATTATATAAAATACTATTATTTTGTATGTAGACCTGTCTGTGTGTATATGTGTCTGTGTCTGTGTGTGTATGTGTCTGTGTGTATATCTGTGTGTGTGTGTCTATATCTGTGTGTATGTGTCTGTGTATATATCTGTGTGTGTGTGTGTATGTGTCGGTGTGCGTGTCTGTCTGTGTGTGTGTCTGTGTGTATATCTGTTTGTGTGTGTGTCTGTCTGTATGCATGTGTGTCTATCGGTGTGCGTTGTCTGTGTGTGTGTCTGTGTGTGTGTGTGTGTGTGTGTGTGTGTGTGTCTGTGTGTGTGTCTGTGTGTGTCTGTGTGTGTGTCTGTGTGTGTGTGTGTGTGTGTGTCTGTGTGTGTCTGTGTGTGTGTCTGTGTGTGTGTGTGTGTGTGTGTGTGTGTGTGTGTGTGTGTCTGTGTGTGTGTGTGTGTGTGTGTGTGTGTGTGTGTGTGTGTTTTTAAAATGAAATACAAAGCAAAATAGTATTAGAAGGTATTCTCCTCCCCTATAGGCCTACCAAAAATTATTTTAATATTTTATGTGGTCTAAAAATGTTCTGCATTTACTATGATTCAACCACATGCAGAGTTAAATAAACACTGGTATCTGTACTGTTCATAATATGACGTTGCTACATGTAGCTGAACATGAAAAGGATATATACAGGTACACGTACAAGGATATATTAGTTTTAATATTAGGTAAAATGAAAAACAAAGTATGTACTAAGAAATAAAAATCACAGGAATGTAAACTCAAAATAATTTTTAAAAGAATAATTGAGCAAGGCTTTTGGATTGGTATGCATATTTACGATTACAATATTTAATTCACATTATTGCTTAATGCCCACAAGTATGTTGGTATATTTAATTAATGAAATGGTACAAATTTTAACAGCTGTTATACGTAAAGGGTACAGCCATTTTGTTCAATCCCAATGAATCCATCCCTCTAGTGAGCTGGTAGTTACATAACACTTAATGCATCACATCAAGTATTAATCATAGAATTGAAAAAACAAATGCACATGTTTGTTGATTTTTTAGGAATAATTAAACACTGCAAACAGGTATGTGATGCTGGGGCATAGCAAGAGAGGAAAAAAATGCAAAGGCAAACACAGACCTGTAAAATAAATATCAGTGTCATGGGGAAAATAAAAATAAATCTGAGGAAATTCCAGACGAGGCAAGTGCCTCGTCTACCTCATGCTGGCTACACCATTGTGATGCAATGTTCTGTAATAATATCCATCCCAATAAGCCAGAAATAAGTATACATTATTTTCCCATACAAAACAAGCATTATGGGAGGTCTATTAATAATTAAAGCAATACATGTCCCCTACTGAGCCCAACAAATTTTTATATTTCCTAAATTCAAGAGCCATAACTCTCATAAAATGTCAGGAAGTCAAACTTGATCTGTAACAGAACATGATAAAGCTATAAACAAAACGTCAGGAAAACAAATTTCAGTTCAAAGGTCATACATGTAACTCTGTCAAAAATGGATAAACTGCCATCAAAGTCAAACTGTAACAGTACATGATAAAGCTACATGTATACACACAATTTAAACTCAGTATCTCAAGGTATTGTGAAAATAACATCCGGAGAATGATATGTGGGACACAAAAATGGACAGACAGACAAGACAGGATGGAGATGAAACCTAAAGTCCTCTCCAATTGGACAGGTAAACTAATAACAGTGTTGATTAAAATATGCAAGCACTGGATTACATTGTTTTCTTGATACTGTTCACAAGATCACTAGCTGAACGTTGGGTAATTATGTTTCAACTACATTAGGTAACCATTTGTTCATATTTCATTATCCAGATTTTGGATTTCATTATCATTTATTATCCATTTGTTCATATCTGAAAATGGAAATCAGCGTTTAAAATCAAAATTTAAGTCACTTGCAAATTTTAGTAGCCCATTTTGTTAACAATTAGCCAATGACTAATTTGGCTACTGATAGCACAAGCCCTGCATTGTATAATAAACACATTTTAGTGAAATCTAAAAATGTATGGGGCTTTTTTTTCCCCTTTTCTTTATATAATGCTCAATTTCTAAAGGTCACATTAGACAGTTAACTCTAATTCATTGGGAATTGCACATGGTTATTTAAAGTCATTTTGGTTGTTAAAGTACTGCGGTTGAAGAATTTTTTCCCCCGGTTAGTTACCTACATGTATATAACAATTAAAATGCTGCAACCTCATTTGAAGTTTGTAGCTAAAATGTAGTTTGAACAATCTAGATTAATAATAATATGATAATGCCTCTTTCATTGTATTATTACACAATTTTAAATGTGACAAAGTGCATGCTTCTTATTATTTACAACAGTTTCAGACGCTTTTTGAAAGAAAAAAAGTTTGTAGTTGGTCAAAGTGTTTTCAAAAACCACATTGCCAGCGAGTGCGAATAATTTTTACATGCTCATATACCACTAGAGTTTCGAGCATGTCCGTCCCGGAGCCTGTCTCTGGACAGCCAGGGGCTTGTCCCTGGACAGAAAAAAATTAAGCGGACAATTTTGAAATTTACATCCAAAAATTAAATAGTGGGCCTTTAAAATTTTGATACGCATCTCTAATATAATTAATAAAGAAAATTCTACTAATTAAATTTGGTCGCTAAATTAGATTGGGTGGTCAAAAAGAAATTAGATAAGATGGGTGGCCTGACTCAGGATGGAGGGGGAGAGGGGTATTGTTGAAAATGGGCAGAATTTTGAAAATAGCAATTAGTAAAAAAGTTAACAGAATTTTAAAAAAAGAAGTTACAAGCCAAAAATAAAAAGAATTGACTGCTCGGTCGAATATTTATATAATTTGGAGCATTTTAGAAGGACAGTCCAAAAATAAATAAGAGAGGATCAGACTATTTAATAATATTAAAAAAAAGAAAGTAATTTCAACAAACTTTTGAACGAAGGTCTAAAACTTTAAAGTCTGATCTATATGTCCACATAAGTGGCCTCATTAAGGCTGTTAGGGTGCACAGCTTGTAGGGACGAGATGGGTTGCATCCCGTCAAGCAAACCCCAAGATTGACAGTCAATAGACATTGAAGGTGTAGTTCTGTGCTGAAATACAGATCTTGAGAAGCCGGATCCGTCTAAACGAGAGAGAGAGAATCAGACTAGGGTATAGTCCAGTCATCATGGGTTGGTATAGTGGTGCGGACAGGCCCGACTCAGGAGGATACGAAATGGTATCACAATAAAACAAAGTAAAGTCTAGAAAAGAGTAGTAGGGGTCGCATTTAAGACATGGCAATAGCGAAAAGTTTAACATATTAATAATTTCTGTGCTGTATACTACCACATTACAAGTGATTTCTCACGCACGGTTAATTATAATTAACTATGTTATGTTATATGTGCTAAAGGAAGCTAAATTTTACTTTCTTTGAACTGGTCTCAGATGATTGATGGGAGTGAGTTATACATGTATCAGGCCCATATCTAGCTGGCAAAATTAACATTGTAAAAATATCGTAAATTGAGATTCTGAAAACAAAATGCTCCCTGTATGCTGTTCGGAAATTAAAGGGACTGTCCTAAGTTTCAGCCATAGTAGGAGTTCTGTTTTTAACTCTAACAAAATAAACACATATATCCTACTTTTTCTTTATTTTTAACTTTCTCATCCACATTAATTTCAGTAATGCCAGAAAATACTAATTATTACTTTTATTTTAACATAACAACACATTATTAACTACTTTGGGCAGGACGTATCCCAGTGGTAAAGTGCTCGCTTGATGCATGGTCAGTTTGGGATCGATCCCCATTGGGCTATTTCTCGTTCCAGCCAGTGCACCACGACTGGTATATCAAAGGCTGTGGTATGTGCGATCCTGTTTGTGGGATGGTGCATATAAAAGATCCCTTGCTATTAATCGAAAAGAGTAGCCCATGAAGAGTCGACACCGGGTTTCCTCTCTCAATATCTGTGTGAGCTGTAACCATATGTCTGCATGATGCCATATAACCGTAAATAAAATGTGTTGAGTGGGTTGTTAAATAAAACAGTTCCGTCCTCCTGTCATTATCAACTACTTAATAATATCACGTTTTTAATGTTTAATGTTCGTGCAAAAGTGGTAATTGTTTGTCACAAAATTTAAAAAGACATTTTGCCTAATTTTATCACTGTTTTTGGAAGAAAATAATAAGAGAACGGGCCTACATTGTCATTGTCGATACAAAGTCGGCACTGCAGTGATACAAAGTTGACGCTGTCTTTAGAAGCCTCAAAAAAGTTTAGTAACATAGTTGCACATTCACTTTGATCAGTTTGCTATGTGTACAAAATCATGACAGGGAACATTTTGTTCAGTATCGCACTGCGATTTGCTACACAAGTTTCGGAGATCGCTACTCAATTATGAAACATTAAAGAGTAGTTGCCATTCAATTTTCAATTGACTACAAATATCGCTAATAGAGATTTTGAAAATGTTATATTGACCGATAAAGCATTCGCATAATTTTGGTACTTTCCGTTCAGATTCTGAAGCATTAAGCTGATTCAATGCTGCTGGGAAATCCCTGCTTATTACCATTTCATTCAGACTATTGTTTAGCGACAAAGTACTCCCTTGTAAAAGAACCGATTGGGTAGTGTGCTGAAATGTGAATGGCAGCTTTCAAGTTGGGTCCTAGCATATAATTTACAGAAAGACGTCCGAACGTTCCAGTATGCATGCTAATACTATCACTAACGCTAAACCTAAAACAGAATGCTGTAACATTTGGAAGTCTTGCTCAATTAACATATTGTATAATTAATGATAGGAAATTTGATGGAAAAAAGCTACAAACATTGTTCATATTAGACTCCTGTTTGATGACCGTTGCTGTCTGATATATGGCGATAAGGTGCCAAATGAGCTATGACAATAAACAAGCCGGGATCTTGACATCTGTTGTGTGATTTCGTTTTTGAAATCAAATTAGGTCCAAAATCTTACGTCGACTTAGGGCTTGCCAATAACGTCACTTTGCATCTCCTTACAATAACCATAAACTGGGTACATAATGTTTCCGTTTTAAGAATGCTGGAAAAATTCCAATGCAAAATTGCTATTGAAAATTGTTTGTTTGAACATTACTAATACACCTAAAAAACACATACAGGTCGGAAATACGTTTACAAGTCGGAAATAACAACATCCGAGTAAACGCGAACGCAGCATTATTCTCACTATTTGTTATTTGTGCATTGCTTGTTTTGAGCCACCTCCGTCGGATTCCGTAACCGGCTTTATTTTGGTCAATCGGAATAGTTTGCTCCTTTTCGCTTCCTCCATGTGGCAGGGGTTGAAATTACTTTTTTTTTACCACTATTCCAAAGGAATAGAGAATTTAAAAAACCACTATTCTGTCTAAAAATGTACTATCCCTTCAATTATTAATGTACCACTAGTTTTCCTGACTGTGCTACGTCGCCCTGTACAATATTGTGTAACAAACAATTGTTTATATACCAGTCTATGCATTACTGCATACTACATGTAGCTCGAATTACAAACAAACTCACTCCAAACATTAGTCTCAATCAAAAAGATGTTTATTTTGTACCGGTAAGTGCATGAGAAAGGTCTTAGTAGCGCGAGGA
Source organism: Gigantopelta aegis (assembly GCF_016097555.1). NCBI lineage: Eukaryota > Metazoa > Mollusca > Gastropoda > Neomphalida > Peltospiridae > Gigantopelta > Gigantopelta aegis. The sequence continues at coordinate 43,501,565 of NC_054700.1, read as the reverse complement.
TTTGTTCTGCAGAAAAATGTAGCTGAGAAAAAAGCATAAGCGGAATAGTCGCAGGTGATTTTCAGTATTCCGTGCTTTAATTTCACTTTCCTGACGGAATATTGGAAGAATTGTTTTACTATTCCATTTTGAAATTTACTATTTGCGGAATAGCGTAAAATTCTACCCATGTGGCCGATGTCACGTGATTTGTTGCGTGCGAAAAAAGACGACATATCTCGATTGACTGTTCATGGAATACCGATTACCGGGTATATCATAAAGGATCGTTAAAACACTGATTAAACTGGTTAATTCTATCTTTATTTTTGCTGAATATTTAACAATGTACTGTCATTACAACTCCTAGCAATAGCAATAAACTGGGTGCAGTAAGCCTCGGCAGACGATTGCAATTTAGTTGCATGTAATATTTTTGATCGTCACACATATATAATTAGCAATTTTATCAATGCGTTCAAATGGCGGCAGTTAATATACATATATTAATGTGTTGTCATTCATGTCGTGTATATATACAGCCCTACAAACAACTGCGAGACAAGACGTCGACATGGGTGTAGTCCTAACTATATGAACGACTCCTAGAGAGCAAAGTTAGTTTGTTTTAGAACAGGGCAGAACAGATGGATACATTAAAGTAGTAACTGGGCATGGACACCCATATTCATTCAGAAATTATGGGTTAGAAATAAATTACTTTAAAAAGAGCCTTAATTTTGTCATAATTTTTTGGGGGCTAATTGAAACCTGAATTTGGCTACAGATTTTTGGGTCAAATTAGCAACCTGTTAATAATGTTTTAAGTCCAGCTTAAACCCTGTGGAATGCAAGACAACTCGGCCCAGAGTTCTGAGACAACCCAGCCCACCGCGAGACAACTCGGCCCGGAGTCCAGAGACAACTCAGCACAGGGACAATCTTGTCTATTGTTGGACAAGTGTTGCTTTTTAAATTTAAGTATTCTCACCGAAATAAAAGAATGTGTTTTTGTTAGTATTGAATTAGTCCCACCTTAACCTAAACGTCCCGAAACGAAGCTGTTCGAATAATTTGCTTTTGTTCTACAGTCAGTGACCTAAACACTGGAGATGATCCCAGAAAAAACATGCAAAAGTTCTTTATCGTACTTTATCGTAGTAACAACACTCGCGGATATAGCCTCCTGACTTCCAGTGAGTAGCTAATGATATCACCCTGCAGACGTTGTGTTGTTATTTTACCTGCTATTAAGAAGTAATTCCAATTGGTGAGCATGATGACATTTTCAGCAAATAATGTATATAACCGTCCAAATTATCTGATAACTTATCACTTTCGAACAAAATGCCGACTTATCCGTGTGCGTTTTGTTCTAATAATGTCCGATCCAGACAACACACATTACGCTGCGACATTTGTTCACGATGGCAACACTGCACCTGTAATACTGGTGAGTATATATTATTGATATTATTATTATTATATATATTATTAGGTCCATCTTATTATACTGATGGTAACATTTGAAGCAACACCTTTATGTAATTTCTTTTCTTCCACTTTGCTTTTCATGAATTTTATTTGTTTTATATTGTAATTATTATCTTTAAAATGTATTTTGTCTATGTATATTAGCTAGCCAACTCATCTTGTATATATGTTATATTGCTTGCTATAAGTGATATTTGTAGTACTTTATGCCAATAAACTACTACACCTTCATCTCCCAATAAAATTTTAACCCACTATTATAATCCCATCAACGTGTTTATACAATTAATTGGATCTAATTAAAGTAGGCCTAAAGCGACTCCCTCACGCATGATTGTAGACGCGTTCCACTCGGGGAGAAGTAATTCATTTGTTGACTTTCACACTACATATAAAAAAAAAAATCCACACAATATTTGCGTATTTGGGTAGCGTTTTACCTTAAAATTGAAAAATGAATGTTATGTCCCGTTCCTTCCTTCAGAGCACGTGGAAGCAGCCTTCGACGGTCTCAGACGAGGAACACAAGTTCAAGGACTGGTGACCCTCATGGAGTATGCATGTGGACCAACAACGATATGGAGGGCTGGCATCACCGACTGAACCACTGTGCTCTTGGAACAGCCCCTCCCTTCTACAAGTTGGTTCCCATGCTCCACACCGAAGCCAGGCGTACGACTTACACAATTGTCATTCTTAATGGTGACCATATAGTTACTAGTTAGCGGTATCTATCAGTATAATGCATTATTATTACTATAGTACAATACTTCGACACTACGACATGGCCAACTATCATACTTAACACGTATACATATAATGTGTCACAGCATGCCCCGTCTATCAGTCTAATAACTCGGCCCAGAGTTGACCGATGGGCCGAGTTGTCTGGTCCCCAACCCTGTGTACCTTTTACAAAATATGGATTTCAAGTGAAATTATGACAAGATATGCTATATTTATTGTGTATGAAGCCAAAACAAGCCTCAAGAGTGCGAAAAGTGACTGCCGTTGACCTTAATTATGATTTTGAAAAAAAAATATTCCATCTTTGCATAAACTGATAAATAACACTGGAATGTAACTTTATTTTATGCTGGAATATTCTCTCAAAGGCTGGTGGTGACACTGTTCGCACGATTTCGCAATAAATTCAGTAAGTTACTGAAACAAACAAAAGATCAGAAATGTGTCTATCGAAAATGTATAACACCATGATTATGATGATACGTTTTGACCTGTACCCAAACTTGACAAGATATGACAATATATTTTCCAGATTTACCGCGTCACTTCGGTGGCATGTACTGACCTGGCTATACGAGGAATTCGTTGTGCTAACATATGTTTGTTCGTATGTTCTTTAAACTGGAAACTTAAAGATAAAAATTCACGTTTAATATTTTTTCTTCTACAGGGAAATTCCAATGACTTCCCGGAAATGTTGAAAACGAGGCAAAAAAAGTATTGAGTAATCTCCCCTCCCACGTCTACACAAATAAAACCGAAACGTAGACTAATTTAAAAGTCTCCCCCTTTTTTCCTTCCTTTTTTCTTTCTATACATACGAACCAAAACAGGTCTTTAAAAATTGATCAACAATTATTCTAGTCTTGCATGTATCTGATAGGACCTATTGTAAAAAAAATTAAAAAATTCGTTCCCGCTAAAATAATATACATATGCATATATGCATACGCATACGCATGTATACACATACACATACACATATACATACATAGAATGATTTGAAATTGAACACTTAGTTTGTGTGTACGCTGAGTGTACACTGTGGCAATATTTTTTCTTGTTTGTTATTGGAACACTAAATTATAACCTTGCTGTCACATTCTTTACAACAGTGTGTAAGTCTTCAACAATGCGACGTCTTCAACGTCAGGAACGTCTCAGGGCTGTAGATATGCTCCAAGTTGGCACCACCCAGCGAATTGTGGCCCATAGACTTAATGTGTCACAATCAGTCATTAGCCGATTTTGGGCCCGAAATGTGTATGATCAACTCAATTCAATTTTTTATATTTTTTTTCGTGCTTATATCCACGCTGTCCTGGGCACACACACCTCAGCTATAGGGGCTGTCTGTCCAGGACAGTGGGTTAGTTGTTGGTTAGTGGTTAGTGAGAGAGAAGAGGGTGCAGTGACCTTGCACCTACCCATTGAGCCCTTAAGAACTCGCTCTGGATTGGTGCCGGTACCGGGCTACGAACCCTGTACCTACCAGCATGTAGTCCGATGGCTTAACCACAACGCCACCGAGGCCGGTCTGTGGATGGTCGTCCCCTTTCAAAACGGCCAAGGGCCACAACTCCGGTTTAGGACCGCTTCGTTAGGACTTTCACACGTTGAGGAATCGAGGTCAATTAGCCAATCAAATCGTAAGAGAACTCCGTGTTATAACTGGCGTTATAGTGTCGGGTCAGACGATTCGTAACAGACTACAGAGAAGTAACATCCACGCATGTCGACCCTACATTACTCCAGATGTGGCTGCGATACACACTGCTGCCAAACGTCAATAGTGAACACATCGTAGACATTGGGCTAATAGGCGTTCGGCTCGGGTAATGTTTTCAGACGAGTCCAGATTCATACTAGACTTCCATATCCGACTATAGCGTGTCTGGCGAAGTCCCAATGAACGCTACGCCAACGTTAACGTTCGTCATGTCCGATTTGGAGGAGGGTCCGTTATGGAGGGGTAGAATCACCATGACTGCCAGAACCCAGCTGCATATTGTTCATGGGAGTGTCACTGGGCAGTATTACCGTGACAACATCCTTGCACCTGTGGAAGACCGATGAGCCCCCCCCCCCCCCACACACACACACACACTGATCGTTGTATTCTTCGCACGTCAGGCTGGACGCCATTTTGTTTTTCAAGACGACAACGCCCGTGCTCACCGGAGTCTAGTCGCCACCGCGTATCTGCAGCAACAGAACATCACCACACTACCGTGGCTAGCCCTAAACCCAGACCTTTCACCCATTGAGCACATGTGGGACATCATCGGACAACGTCAACCAACCAACTTGGCTGAATTAGACGCCGCTCTCCAAGAGGATCCCCCAAAATGTTATTGAACGTTTAATCAGGCGTATGCCACGTCGGATTCGTGCGTGCTTGGCGAACCGCGGGGTTTTTACCCGTTATTACTGCAAATATTGAAAACGTCAAATTGACAAGCACCACTCCTGTTGCCTATCTGCGTTTCCTCCGGACCTACATCACTATTCTGGCTATACTTTTCAATGCCAGTCCATTGTCAGATGAGTGCTTGTGTTTTACCATTAATTAATATTGCAATAAAAATTAATACATCTCTGTTATATTGTGTTATATTTGAATATCTCTAACTTATTTATATATTGTATACTAGTATATACTTACCGAAAAAACAACAACGCAAGTTCAGTTTTGGTAATATATAACTTGTTTTAATCCATAACATTTGATACATAGCTACTTCAGTGTCATGTCCAAAGAATCTTTGGTTAAAACTGGGTCAACCTTGAGCACGTGCAAAGTTGCATGCTTTTTTTAACCGATTTGTCAAGGAAGCGTGCATTCGGGCCACTGCCACAAGCTATGGAGTTGAACGTCATACCAAATCGAAGTTTTGAACAGTACACATCGAGTGCATAACATTTCATCACCATTGAAAATCTAATGCCGCGAATGTTACAAATTGATAGGGGTAGGGCTATTGCTCTAATTATGAAAGGGCAATCGCAACGTCGCGTTGCCCGGCAATTTGGGGTACACGAATCTACGATAGCTCGTTTAATTGGGCGTCTCAGAGCCACAGAAAGATTACTGTTCGTCCCAGGAGCAGATGTCCACGCGTTACGTTGCCACATCAAGATAGAGGCATACGTCTCACACACCTCCGTAACCGATTTTAGACGGCTACGGAGACGGCGAGTCAGGTTGTAAGTACTCATAGTTGCACAGCGTGTCCACGAACGGTTAGGAAGCTGTTGCGGGAGTTCAACTTACGACGAAGACGTCCTTACGTTGGTCCGCAACTTACACCCAGGCGACGTCAACGTCGATTGCAATGGCTGCATGCACATGCACCAAATCGGTTTCAATTGGCCCACTGGAGATGTGTATTATTCACTGACGAGTCGAGCTTCTCGCTTTACAGGTCAGATGGACGACAACGTGTCTATCGACGTCGAGGTGAGCGATATTCAGACGCGTGCGTCAATGAAAAGGACAGATTTGGGGGAGGGTCTGTTATGGTGGAGGAGGGGCATTTCTCATGGCGTAGGCAAAAATCACCCCTCGTGGTCATCCAGGGCAATCTTACAGGCGTAAGGTATCGGGATCAGTTCATCAGACCTCATGTCCTTCCACTTATCCATTCGCAGGATAATGCGAGGCTGCACGTTGCGAGGGTTTGTTTCCTAACTCAACCAAATGAATGTCCCAGTGCTCGATTGGCCACACTGCAGTCCAGATTTAAACCCGATCGAGCATTTTGGGACCAGATGGACAGGAGGGTCAGGAAGCGCGTCAACGTCCTAAACAACGTCGCTCAGCTCATGCAGGCCCTTCTTCATGAACACACGATGTTTCGTGAAATTGGCTTCTGGATTTGAAGTTGGACAATTTAACATGTATTTCAATGGCCAATAGCATCTATGTGGTGAGACCTTAGTATCAATATCATAGCAGAACCAGTCTATTGATATCACTACCAGTCGGTTTCGGTTTTAACCAATCAGCTTTGTAAGTTTACAAGGAAGTAATCTACTTTCTGTTTGGTGACGGCATCATTTTGTATTGTCTTTATGACTGTGGTGTCAATATTCTTAATCAAGGAATATGGCAGCAGCGATTTTTAAATGGTTGACCTCAACTGTCTTTACCCACAAAAGTAATGATAATTGCTCTGTTGTTTAAATATACAGTTCGCATCATCAGTTACACACAGTTAAAGTTAAAAGTGGGAAAAATACAGCATCTAACTTTCTAAGGCTATTTCAGTATTATTATATGTTTGACATCCAGTAGCCGATGATTAATAAATCAGTGTGCTCTAATGGTGTCGTTAGACAATGTACAATACAATGTTTATTGTAATCATTGTATATTTACACTGGTTAAGGCGACAGATTCCCTTTAAAAAAGAAAAGGCAAACATGAACTACATGTATGTTGTAGTTATAACAACAATAAACAGCAGTTAATACACATATCTGCATCTATCTGCCACACAGATATAAATACACATACACATATGTACACAGTGACTTGCACACACACAATTTACATTTGTACACATGTTCGCATGTGCGTGCACACACACAAACATGCACACAGACACACAAGACCGTATGATAATATAGTAATGATCCAAACAGTGTTGGTGGGCCCATTAGGCTATTTCTCGTTCCAGCCAGTGCACCACGACTGGTATATCAAAGGCTGTGGTATGTGTTATCCTGTCTGTGGGATAATGCATATAAAAGATCTCTTGCTGCTAATCGAAAAGAGTAGCCCATGAAGTGGTGACAGCAGGTTTTTTCTCTATATCTGTGTGGTCCTTAACCATATGTCTGACGTCATATAACCGTAAATAAAATGTGTTGAGTGTGTCATTAAATAAAACATTTCCTTCCTTCCTGATCCAAACAGCTATATATACAAAATACTTCAACTCCTTTGACTAGAAAAAACAAACTTCTGTTTTACCATTTAAAGGGGCAATCTCAAGGTTACATAATCATGATAATTTAACCAAACATATTTATTCATTGTTCTTGTGAAATGTAAAGATTATAATTGTAATTATAATTATAATTGTGTACACCATATACACATATTTATACACTTTGGTATCAAGTCAATACTGATTTACCGTACCGAACAAATATCAAAATACTAAAAATTCCATATAGAATATCTTTTCCCACTATTTAGTCAAGCAAAAATTATTTGTTTTGTTTAATGACACCACCAGAGCAGATTGATTTATTAATCATTGGCTAATGATTGTCCAACATTTGTTTATTCTGACATATAGAGAGAAAACCTGTTGTAATTTTCCATTAATAGCAAGGGATCTTTTATATGCACCATCCCATAGACCTGATATATATACCAGTCGTGGTGCACTGGCTAGAATGAAAAATAGCCAATGGACACACTGACAGGGATTGATCCTAGACCAACCAAGCATCAAGCGAGCACTTTACCACTGGGCTATGTCCTGCCCCTCAACTTTGAGAATGCATCTTTATAATATCCCACACTATATTCATTGATGTTTGAAAACTGTATTTATTATTACAAACTGTATTTATTATTACAAACTGTAAGTCCTAGATAAATGAAATTTTTTATATACATGCTTTTGTGGATGTTCATCTCCGTGAATGAGATCAAATTAATTTTTAACAATTAATTATAGTTTTAGTTTTTTATTACATTTTGTTTTGGTATCCTAAAGTGTCCTTTGGCTTATCGGCTGGCAATTATCTAGTATTTTGCAGCCTGGGAGACAATTCGAAGATCCGAAGGTGCTTGGCTATCTAGCTGATTTAGAACATGAATGGCCGGTCATGGTTCTAAACAAACACTCATATGGGTTTTAACTAGAAAGCACTCCAGCTGCCATGACTAAATGGAGAAGTCATTAGTACAAAGCCTAACATGAGTCATACAGATTACACTTCAACAACAACAAAACATAATGGTCATGAAAAGGGAAGAGATTGTTTGAAGAGAATGCCAATGACTCATATTGAAATATATTATATTTTTCTGGTTGCACAAGAGATAAAGTGTGGCACCCTTTGGACAGTAAACCACAACAATCAAACATGTGAAGAATTACATGTATTCATAATTTACAAAAGTTGATGCAATAAGGCAGCAAACTATAGGCATTGCCATCCTCTAACCTGGCCGCCATTGTCAAGGGCAAATCGGCGATGACCTATAGTCCAAGAACATGGTTATACATATTGTATTTATAAGAAACCCAAACTGGCGTATATACAAATTCAGACTGCAGCATGTGACAGAATATGCAGGGAACTTGATGAAGGCGGCCATTTTGAAAACAACCCTCTGTTGGCCTTGCCTACATTTTCAAATGTTACACTTTATTACTGGTCATGATTCCCAATGTTTGTTTCTAACGTTCTGCCAAGTTTCAAGCAACAAAATAAGTGTATGTATTTTTTAATGATTAGCCAAGACTTACAATGGCGTCCATTTTGAAAAAGAATACTCTGTGGGCCATGCCACTTTCTCGAAGGGGTCACCCCAACTTATTTGTATTAGCAATTACAAGTGATCTAGAAAGCAGTTTTATAGTTAGTTCCCCGAGCATTTGTTACAAATCCTTCATAGTTTTGTATCTACTACTGGGACAATATTGCCAGTTATTGACAATGAAATGGTTAAATAAATAAATTTTAAAATCTGAAAATGCCCAAAGATGACACGATGTCATGCTTCAGATCTGTGAACTAGATTTCCTAAAGATGTATAATCACAAAATACTCCAACAAATCTTAATACCCTAAGTTTGGGTTTGGGTGGTTGACTGCCGGACTATCCTTAGGTATGTAGGACATAGCTATCCCATGAGATAAGATGAGATGAGAAAAAGTTGTTCATCTTAGGCGGTCATGGGGGAAATTTTAGGACACCCTCGCGGATGTATGTTTTCGACCCTGGGACTCGGACAGCCTTGTTGCAGGTCAAATGTACCTTGGTGTACCTTTCCTAACCAACATGACTGCATATGATGGAGTCATAATTCAGACTAAGGATGTGATACACGGGCCATTACTATATGGACCTGTAGACTACAGGCACATTGTATTGTACTGTAACTAGGGACAAGATGTAGCTCAGTAGTATAACGCTTGTCTGAAGTGTGATGGGTCACAGGGTGAGCCATCTCCAATGGATTCAGGTTTTTTCCTGTTCTAATGAGTGCCCCACAACTGGTACATCGATGGCCATGGTACGTACTGTCCTGTCTATGGAAAGTACATGATGTAAAATATCCATGGCAGCTTGTGATGTTTCAGTGATTGATAATAATTGAAAATGGATCAGTTTGGCTCTACTGATGTGATGGTCAATTATAAAAATCAATAGTCGATTGTCATGGTGTAATAGTTTTAATGATGGAATTGATGTATATCAATGGGGTTTGGTTTTTAATTATATGTGTACGCGTAAAGAAAACATATACAGTGTACTAGTACTAAATATATACTGAACAAAAAAATAAACTTCCGATTTGTACATATAGTATTTGTTGTGTTAAAGAATTCATTGTGTAATGAAATTATATAGGTAGTATTAGCCTTCAGCTGTATTATCAGGATTCATGAATTTTATCGATTATTTTTGCACTGTTAATCGTCGACAACGTGAAATTCAATTTGCACGTGCATGCATGGTTCGACATGTCCCGTGTAGAATTCGGTCAATTTGTTTTACTTGTCTTACTGACATCGAGCATGTCTGGGATAGTCTGGACAGACGATTGAGGCGTCGTCCCAACCCACCCGCTAACGTCAACGAACTTCGTCAAGCGGTCATTCAGGAATGGAACAATATTCCACAGGCAGAAATCAACACTTTAGTCAATTCTATGCGCCTGCGATGCACTGCAGTGGTCAATTCAAGAGGTGGTCATACCCGTTATTAAGTGGGGTTTTTTATTTATTTTAACCCCTACCACACTTGGTCAAAATTTCTCCCAGTTTCTGTTAACCTATGGCCATTATTTTTGCACCAAACGATGCATCATGGAACACTCTTTAAACGCATATATAACAATTATTCCCCCGGTTTGTTTTTTCAAGTTATGTTCAAGCAAAGTTAGCGGAAGTTTCTTATTTTGTTCAGTATATATTATATACAATTATGGATTTGTAGGGTCCTTCCCAGTTATTACAACACTATTTATTTATTTGTTTGTTTATTTTGTTTGTTTCGGAAACGCCAGATATATTTATCTGATCTTGAAACTGATGCAATTCCGTATCAACTATCCAGTTTTCAAGAATTTATTTATTTATTTATTTTGTTTGTTTCAGAAACGTCAGATACATGTATATCTGATCTTGAAACTGGTACAATTCAATATCAACTATCTAGTTTACAAGAATTTATTTATTTATTTATTTTGTTTGTTTGCTTTAGAAACATCAGATGCATCTAATCTTGAAACTGATGCAACTCAAGATGATGAACCAACCAGTTTAAAAGCACGCCCAAAGCCACTTGGAGCCTGTGACAGCACCAGTAGAATTTCTTGTGGATCCAGTGTAGATTCTGAACCTCTTAGTGCTTCAAGTGTTACTGTAGGTTTTTCATTCCACTACAGTTCTGGTGTAGTCCCATATACTGGAAGCCAAAATACTGCACTACCTGATGTGACCCAGGAGTCTTTAACAGCAGCACAAAGAGGTGCCACAGCGGCATCAAGTCAGGCTATCCAACCACCAGAGCAACGACAGGGTAGTCTAACACTAGCGCGAAGTCAGAATAGTCTAGAATTAGAACGAAGTGCGGATAATCAAGCACCTGAACGAAGTGAGGATAGCCTTGCACCAGAAAGAAGTCGAGATAGTCTAACGCAAGCACGAAGTCAGGATAGTCTAGCACCAGAACAAAGTCAGGCATCTGCAGCATTAACAGATTCAAATCGTGACAGCATAAGCATTGATAGTTTGTCTTTATTAGGTATGTATCTTCAGAATCATTGGCTTTGAGCAAATGAACTGTTTATTGTACAAGAATAGAACACTTGACTGTCGTTGTTGCAGTATTTTGTTTTATTCTTCATATGCAGAAGTCTGACAAGGTGCCCTTGTGGGCCGTGCTTCAATACTGAAGGATGTAAACACGTCATAAATTAGTTCTGTTGAATCAAATGCTATTATTATGCTAGAAATAAAAGTATACTTAAAAAGTGTGTGTGGTGGTAATTCTTCTATAACCATACATTGGGTATATGTGATAATAGAGCTAGAGCATTATTTAGTGTTGAAAAGTGAGCAATATTTGAATAAGGCTATCAGGTTGTTTTTGTGGGGGTTTTTTGTTGTTTTTGTTGTTGTTGTACTTGTGGTTAAAATGTACATTTAATACCTCAAATGAACTGGAAAATGATCAAACTGAAGATCTTTGGCTTCAGAGTTAGTCGTTTGAAATGGACAGTCTTCAACAGTTAAATACATTCTAGCTCTATCTTCGCATAAGTCTGGTAGGACTAGAGGACATTCAAGCTACTTGGGCTGTGGGTGTAAATATATAACATGTCTATATATTTATACTTATTTATTTGTATTTAAAATTGTGTATATTTTAAATAATTTAAGATGATGATAAAAGCTGTACATGAGCTCTTTTTTTTTCCAGTTAAAAGTATGGTATTGTTCGCAGAAACATTGATGATATAAGGGTTGGGAAGCCCTGATTCATCATCTTACAACTTTTAGGGTTTTTCACCTATGTTCATAGAGTCTGATAATCGGTATCATTCCCCACCATTCCCAAACGGCTATATCGTTTTTTACTCCCAACTGTGAACTAAAACATTCATAATCTGAATGTAAATTTTCCTTTTGTTTATTATTATTATATGCAGATATATTTTGATATACACCCTTTCCTCACCCATGACATTTCAACACAAAATAGATATATTAATTTTAATAAATACAAGTATACAACATTGCATAATTTTAATATAAAAGTATACAGCATTGCATTTTAAGTTCTAAATTAATATAAAGTGAAATGAAACAACTTTTTTGCATAAAATAGTTACGTTTTTACACCCACAGAGAGAGAGAGAGAGAGAGAGAGAGAGAGAGAGAGAGAGAGAGAGAGAGAGAGAGAGAGAGAGAGAGAGAGAGAGAGAGAGAGAGAGAGAGAGAGAGGGGCACACCCACCCACAGAGAGAAAGACTGACACACACAGAGAGAGACAGACAGACATCCATTAATTATCGTAATGCATTATTACATGTGCGTAGGGTACATGTATATTAGTATATATGTTCATAAAACATGTCTGTTTAAATACTGTACCTATACATATGTTAATATTGTGTATATTTATTATGGTAGCAAAGTTGTACATGGGTGGGTGTATAGATATAACAATGCCATATCTATTTATTTGTACGTATACTTTTGTTGTTGTGTATATTTAAGTTCTGTATGGGTGGGTGTATACATATAACATATTTATTTATTTATTTGTATATTTATACTTTGTTGTTGTTTATATTTAAGATGATGACAACATATGTCATACTCCGGTACCGGTAAACCCTGACGTTCTGATTTTACATCATGAAAATACCCAAGCTGTGGCGTCCAGGCTCCAAACCAGGTTGAATGAGAGTCGTCTGTTGAAGAAAAAGATAATTGTGCAGTTCGTTGAGGAATTTGGGAAAAGTGGTGCCACAGAAATCACTAATCTTGATGACTTGGTCGAGAAAGTGGCATGCGTCTTACTGTTGATAGACGAACATTTCGTGAAGGATTCCAGGTGCCATTTTTATTCAGATGTTTCAGTGTTTTGTTCACTTACCAGTGTACAGGAGTATGCCAATAAAGAGTTTGTTATTCCAGTGTTTACTCGAAACAAGCAACAGATACCCGGTATGAAAGCAACGATGAAAGCAATGACGGGAATCAGGTATCACAACGAAGAATGGAATGACCATGTCGAGTCAAACTTTATAAATCAGATAAAAAGATGCTTAAAGAAATTCGACCAACTGCAAGATAAATTAAAAGAATCTCGCCCGGAAAAAGAAGCTTAGGAGGGGCGAATTTTCTCTGGGAATATCTATCTGCCAATAATACGTCAAAAACAATACAATTTTTTTAAAGTTTGTAATAAAAACCGTAATTTTGGTGACAATTATGATTCAATCTTCCATTAGCATATTCTATGCCGTATGTCTGTAAAAGACTGATTCTAAAGCAAACTATGAGGGTATGCAGCCATATCAGTAGCTGTCGGCTGCCTTGCTAATACCTAATAAGTAGAGCTGTACTTGACCTCGATGTATGGTTCCAACTCCGCCTGTAGGAGGACTGCCACTTAATAGCACATTGTCGTGTGTACAGGCACCTAAAACCTTTCTACAGAGTCCGTAAACAATGGAACATCTGAAGGTGCACATGAATGTGCAGAGAATAGTTCAAGGCAGGAACTTTACTTTACAAGTTCAAGTTCACAGAATATTGCTCAAATATACTGACGGTGAAGTACCTTTAATTTAATGGAAATGAAGATTACAGAGGATAACAATTAATAACAGTAGCTTTGATTATAAACAGCAGTATATGAATGCATCTATTGTCTTAATCATATAAATTGCAAATAACAAAGACATTGAACAGATTCAAAATTGTTTCTCTGTATAATTCTACAAATTCTGAAAGCTATTTGGACAAAATCTGTGGATGTACTCATGAATCACTGTTAGATGTGCGACTGTATGTATGAGGATTGCCACTCGAAACTAGAACTACATGATAAACATCCTGGATTTCCCTGTAGGTGACATTATAGGATGATAATATACATCCGAGTTTTCACCCAATAGACGATGTATTTTTTGTGTTGGGGTATTGTTAAACATTCATTCATTCATCCTGATTTTCCATAGGTCAATTGCCATTCATCAGGACTAACGATACATCCAAGTTTTTCCCTGTATAAGGACTGCCACTCCTCGGGACTAGGACGATATACGTAACATCCTGGTTTTCCTGAGGACTGCCACTGTTCGAGACTGCCGGACGATATAAGTAACATCCTCGTTTTCCTGAGGATTGCCACTGCTCGATACTGCAGGACCCTGTATAAGGACTGCCACTCCTCGGGACTTTTCCTAAGGACTGCCACTGTCGAGACTGCAGGACGATATAAATAACATCCTGGTTTTCCTGAGGATTGCCACTGCTCGAGACTGCAGGACGATATAAGTAACATCCTGGTTTTCCTAAGGACTGCCACTGTCGAGACTGCAGGACGATATAAGTAACATCCTGGTTTTCCTAGACTGCAGGACGATATAAGTAACATCCTGGTTTTCCTGAGGATTGCCACTACTCGAGACTGCAGGACGATATAAGTAACATCCTGGTTTTCCTAAAAACTCACTGCCCGAGACTGCAGGACGACGATTACATCCTGGTTTGTCATGTAGGAGGACTGTCACAGTGCTATATATTTATTTTTACATGTACATTAACATTTAGTTAATTTGTAATCTGACGTCTGTTATCTATTCATTAACACGTGGTCTCTACTAAATTAACGACCTTTCAATCAGACCAATTTTGTCAATGCAGCTATATTATTTTACGAGCAATCAAAGACATAATGTATTTTAAGTGTTGCCTAGAGTGTTGCAGGCAGGTCTTAACAGGAAAACCATGACAGCTGTATATCACTACATTCAATTCTTTATCACTGTCAGCTGTAGCTTATTGGTACAAGCAATATATAATGCATAGAACAATCGTCAAAAAAAAATGGCAAGTGGAGAATATAAATAAATACTTAAGCATGATATATTAATTGTCCAGTTACAAAATGTCTGTACTTAAAGGCTTTAACTTAATATCCCAGATAACAAAGCATTTCTACATTTAAACAGTTATATTGATATATCACTAACGACTAACAACTAACCGCTAACCCATGCTACTGTTTTGGACAGGCAGTCCAGATAGCTGAGGTGTATGTGTGCGCACGCGCGCCCAGGACAGCATACTTGAACCTAATTTGATATAAGCACGAAAATAACTGAATAAAATGAATGAATGAATGAATGAATGAATAATACGGGTAGTATAAATATGCGCCATTTACAAAAGGACGCCAGTATTCCATCCTTGTAGTCCATTGAGAACAGGTTGTGTTCAAACGCCTCAAATAAAGGTTCTTGGCAAAACACACACACTCTACTGGAAGATCCGAGTGACATTACTACTACCAGGAGTTTTGTTTAATAATAATAAATAAGCGTTACATGTCGGAGTTGGAAATAACAACCTACAATCCACATTGTGACGTCTGCGGTTCATTTATTTAAAGTAACCAATAACAAAGGGAGAAGAAAAATCAGACGATATTAATACTAAGAAGGGGGCGGGACGTAGCCCAGTGGTAAAGCGTTCGCTTGATGCGCGGTCGGTCTGGGATCGATCCCCTTCGGTGGGCCCATTGGGCTATTTCTCGTTCCAGCCAGTGCTCCACAACTGGTGTAACAAAGGCCGTGGTATGTACTATCCTGTCTGTGGGATGGTACATATAAAAGATCCTTTGCTGCTAATCGAAAAGAGTAGCCCATGAAGTGGCGACAGCGGGTTTCCTCTCTCAATATCTGTGTGGTCTTTAACCATATATCTGACGCCATATAACCGTAAATAAAATGTGTTGAGTGCGTCGTTAAATAAAACATTTCCTTCCTTCTGTGGTTCATTTATTTAAAGGCATCAGAAACAAAGAAAGAAGAAAAATCACACGATATTAATACTGAGATGCACCCACATTGGAGACGTGCTGTCTGATTAATAAAGTTATTGCCCTTTATTATAAAGGGAAGCTGTTTTGCAGTGGTGGACAAAATATAACAAATGATACTTTTTGAAAATCGTTCTTGCTTCAACACGGTGAAATAAATAACAATTTTACATTGAAAGGTTCTAAACACGGAAGCAGGTTGTTCTTGTTATGCAACGTCATTCAAAGACTGACGTCATTCACACATTTATAAACGTGTTATCTCTCACACGCCTGTTGGAGTCGTTGTCTCTATTAAGTCTGTGTCATTTCACCCTCTTTTTAAAGTAACCTAACCGTTTTGTTTACGTTCTAAGTCTGTAAGATGTGTACGGCAGTTCAATAGCTACGAAATTTTATAGTATCCAATTATTTGTTACCTTAAAAAATAGCTTTTTTTCTACACAGGGAACCAAATAGGTCAAAAACACATGACCCGTATGACAATTAAAACATTTGTTAGTTTTCGTTAATTTATGGCGATCATGCCCCAAATATCTATCGAAGTGTCCGTCTGCATGTTTTATTTTTACGCATTAGTGAGTGACGTCAGCAAAAATGTAAGGTGAACGTCAATCGTTTTTTCATGCAAGCAAATAAGGGCGCTAAAATTTGAAAAACGTAAACTAAATGTAGATCAATACAATTAGAAAACTAATCAAACCTATTTAAAAAAAACTAAAAAGAAGTTTGTCCCCACCTTATCTTGCAAGCAATATTTTTTTAAACACCGTGTAGCAATCTGCTGACCGCTAAATCAATCATGTTTTTTCAATTAAAACAGTTCGTTTTTTTATTTGATTTCTTTAAGATATAAACTTCAACCAAGCAAATTGCAGCTATATACTTTGTTTTATAAACGTTTTCAACGCTTCTATTCTTGAACATAGTAAATCACACGAATCGTGTTGTTTTTTTTTTCGTTTAGTGGGCGGGGGTAGAACCGATTGTAAGCACGTGTGTACTTTTTGATTACATCAAATATGTATATTTTTCCTGCATTGTTGGTTCAAGTAACAATTAAAAAAGATATTATGACTAATAATTTATAATAAACTTTTACAAAGCAGTTTAAAAATAGATTAATACAATTATTAAGTACCTTGACTTATATCAGGGTCCCATGCTAAAATGGTATTCGATACTGATAAGACACACCGTTTACGTGTCAGTTGAATACTTCAACAAAAATAATTTAAAGTTAACATATAAAACATGGGATAATGATGCGAACACAAAATGATAGTGAGCGCAATGACTGTCACCGTCATTCAGTGCTTCGACAGAACCCCTCTGGTGCACAACCCCAGGGATCGGTCTCTGACTGCTATCAGTGCTAAGCGTGTCACATGTGATAACTTTGGTAACAGTTCCTTGAAACAATCCCCCTTTCAAGTGTTTCATATAAAAAAAAAGTTTTACATTCAGTAGATTGTGATATTGAAATAAAAGAATGACAAGCAATATTAATTAATTTCCCCCCCCCCCCCCCCCCCCCCCCCCCCCCCCCCCAATTTAAAATATATACTCAAGACTAGTGTTTTTAAGTGGTAACGTAAGACGCCAACGTACCATCAATCAAGTGGGAGGGATCGGTCCTGTTGCTGCTGCTACCGCTCCAGTAACCACTGAAACACCATCTACTCCCTACACGTTTACAAAGAAAGGTACGGGACGCACAAAGAAAACATCGGCAGTCGACACGACCTACGACATAAAGTTTGACGAGCAGTGGAAAGGGGAAAAAACTCAAGATTTTTACACCACGATTTGTATGGCATGTTTGAAGACGTTCTCAAAGAAGCCACGCATCGATCTACAAGGCAGCGACCTTGGGACGTGTGATCGTCCATCACGATGCCCTGAACTTCACCGATCGTCCGTACCCCTACAACCGCTAATCCGAACTGAATGCTGACGATCATCTTGGGACACATCGAGAAAGTACGCCAGAGCAACGAGATTTACCAATGGACACATCTTTCAGATTCAAGTCGGTACCATACAAAAATCCCGAGAGGCGGAAGAT
>NC_054700.1:41766096-41891096 GCF_016097555.1 Gigantopelta aegis | reverse complement strand
AAAAACGTAAGATGTTTTTGTTGATATAACCAATTGGCTTGATAAACAGCGGTGCTTTAAAGGCCGTCGGTCGCTTAGCTGTGTTCGTTAATTAACAAGTGTTTTAAATCTGGATTAACGGTGCGATGTACTAGTCATCGGCGGTGGTCATTAAACGCAGTTGATAAGAGGGTATCTAGCCTAAAACAACTGGAGTTAAACGTGTCAACTCTAGAAGGAATTAAATACTGCTGCAGTTTATTTCTGATATTTATTTTCAAAATGCCACCTAAACCCAGTAAGCCGATCGCGTTAACATTGGAACAGAGAATAGAGGTCATTAAAAAATCAGAGGAAGACAAATTGAGTGCTAGAAAAATTGCTGAACATTTCGGGGTGGGTAGAACTCAGAAAAGCGGAGGTGTTGGCAGATTATGATAACAACCAGCCCTCTGACAGGAAAAGGCAGAGAAAACTTACAGGCAATGAGGATATTAACATGTTGGTTTGGAAATGGTTCCAAGATGCCACTGCTCCTAGAATAAATATCAGCGGTCCACTGATTAAGGAGAAGGCGTTAAAATTTGCTGAAGATTTGGGAATAACGAGTTCCAAAGCGTCAAATGGGTGGCTGGATTAATTCAGGCATAGGCACAACATCGTCGCAGGTACACTAAGTGGGGAGCGACGTGACGTAAGTGACACTGCAGTTGAGGACTGGAAGTCAAAGTTGCCAGTGGTGTGTGACGGGTATGCTCCTAAGGACATTTTCAATATGGACAAGACCGGTCTGTTTTACAGGGATACAACAAAGGCAACCCTTAAAGTGAAAGGTGATGAATGTGCTGGTGGTAAGCGCTCTAAGGAGAGACTGACCGTGGCACTATGTGCAAGTATGACCGGAGAAAAATGTGTTCCTCTAGTCATAGGAAAGTGCAAGAAACCACGCTGTTTTAAAAACATAACACCAGAATCTCTACCAGTAACATACACCAACAACAATAACAACAAGAAAGCATGGATGAACACCGGATTGTTTGAGTGGTGGCTGCAGAGATTTAACTGCAAGATGAGACGACAAGGAAGAAAAGTGTTGCTGTTTGTCGATAACGCCCCATCTCACCCTGCAACTCAACTCAGCAAGTAAACATTAAAGGATAATCGGTGACTTTAATGCGCAGAACAGTGCTCCATTATTCTGTTGTTTGTTAAATATTCTCTTTTTCACTTAATAAAATTTCATATCGATGATAATTTTTTGTCTTGTTTTTAATTACATTTTTGCACATGTATATGGCTCCTTAATAGTTCTATTGCAACATACGTGCAATTGTTTTTAAAAATTCGGACTTATATATGACCTGCATACGGCGGCCACCTCTCTATGGCAGCCACTTTTGTCATGTCCCACGAGTGGCCGCCATAGACAGGTTCGACTGTGTATATATATATATGTATGTATATGTATGTGTATGTGTATATGTATATATATATGTATATATGTGTGTGTATATATATATATATATATATATGTATGTATGTATGTATGTATATGTATATGTATATGTATATGTATGTATGTATATATTTGTATATATTTGTATATGTATGTATGTATATATGTGTATATGTGTGTATATGTGTGTGTGTGTGTGTGTGTGTGTGTGTGTGTGTATGTGTGTGTGTGTATATATATATATATATATATATACATACACACATGTATATATATATATATATAAACAACTACATTAGTCAAGAGTTACATTATAAATTAAAAATAAAATAATTTAAGTGGAATTATTGATTACTTTTACAAAAGTGAAAAAATTATAAAAAAAACATTAATATTAAATTGTTTATTATTTAACACTCAATAGCCAATGTATTTTTTGTGCTGTGTCATTAAACATTCATTCATCCATCCATTCAGGGGTGGGACATAGCCCAGTGGTAAAGCGTCCGCCAGATGCGCGGTCTGTCTAGGATCAATCCCCGTCAGTGGACCCATTGGGCAATTTCTCATTCCAGCCAGTGCTCTACAACTGGTGTAACAAAGGCCGTGGTATGTACGATCCTGTCTGTGGGATGGTGCATATAAAAGATCCCTAGCTGCTAATTGAAAAGAGTAGCCCATGAAGTGGCAACAGCATGTTTCCTCTCGCAGTATCTGTATGGTCCTTAACCATATGCCTGATGCCATATAACCACAAATAAAATGTGTTGAGTGCGTCGTTAAATAAAACATTTCCTTCCATCCATTCATTTATTCAACTTCACCTAAGCACTTTTTACATTATACCTGTTGGTTGTGAGAGAAATTCAGGGGGTGGGGGGAATCTGGTGCCACCATATAGCTTAATCCTACTGAAGGGATATTTTTAAAAAGTAAAACCTCTCAAAAGCAGACCCTGGAATTCCCCCAAAATTTCACAAACCCTTTTTTAATATACAATCAGACCTTGTTACAACGACCATGTTCGTCCCTGGGTTACTTTGTCTTTATATCTAAATTGCCAGTGTATCGAATTATCATGAGTTATCTCCATTGCCAAAATAATGCAACAAAAAATATTAATTAATATTAACTGATGACTGAATAGCATTTAAATAATTAATGCATTGCGATTATTATCAAAAACATTAAATATATTAAACAAGAAGAATTCACTATCAGTCTAATCGTTTACAAAATATCATGAAAAGAGAAGATTTTATTGTTCGAAGTTAATCGTGACACAGACAGCTCACTACTAGATCAAGGATTCTAAGTTGCTGTGTGTGTACTGCCAACATGCTAAGGTAGTTGTGATTATGTAATGTGGTTGTAAACAGGTGTTTTCAGACGTGGGATGCACGTTTGTTCCTAATTTGCTCTGTCGGTGTCGGAAGATGTGAATTCTGGTGTAATGAACAGTACAACACTGATGCATGTTTGTTCCCGACAATTTGTGGTCGGATGGTGTAAATGTTGTAGTAACGATGGCCGTTGTAATGAGGTCTCACTGTACATGTATCTACAGTACAGAAAATTCGAAACTGGATACCCTTTAAAACGGTATCCGGACAAAATCTCACAAGACAAAATCCCACAGTACGAAATCTACCCGGACATAATCCCACAGTACAAAATACCACAGGACATAATCCCACAAAGTGGAAATAGGGACAAAATCCCACACAATAAAATTTAAACATTTTATTTTCTTTATTTATTAATATACACAATAAAATCACAGAGTATCTTTCCATAGGATATTGTAGCCAACACCACGAAGAAGCTCTGTAACCGTCTTACGTCCTGATTGGCGATCCTGGCACAGGGTGAGTAAGACGTGCCTGCAGATTCTTCTGCTTTCGTCTGACTCGCTTTGTAGGTGGATTCCTAATCAAGTCCTCGCTGATTTGGGTGCGAACGAAGCAGTCCTCCTTCTGAATGGCTTCAATGAGTATCCAAATTGTTGGATGGCTGTATCCAATAAGGTGCGTGAAGCGATTGTTCCAGCCCTCACACTGGTTGTTGGTGCGTGGCTCACCAGCAAGAGTAGCCTCATGGACGTTCCACACAGCTGGTGGGTAAAGTGGATGAATCCTCTTGACCCGAATGCCAATCTGACCATGACCTGGTTGAGCACGGCGATAGCTTCCTGTAACATAGGTCCTGTCGAAGTAGGATAGTAGTTCATCTGCACCATCCGGGGTGTTCTCACGCAGGGATGCCATACCAGCTGGAATGTCCTCAATAGGTAGAAATGCTAGTGCATCAAGCTGACCACAGAAGAGCTTGAACTCCTCATCTGTGGAGTAACGTGGTGCAAGTCCGAGTTTCCTGGATCTTGCGCCAGGTAGCCTGTGTAAGATGGTAGAAGCACCCTTGTATGGTGATGGCTGGACCCAGGGCTGTCCGTAAGGCCTTGATGACACCTTGTTCGAAGTCACACGCTACCGTAGTTGGGTTTATGTAGAGTTCCATACTGTGGCAATGGTCAATCACTGCCTGGAACAGTTCCACGTAGGACGGCAGGGACTTGCGTTGGAGAACAGCATAGACGGTGCTGACAGCTGTATTTCCAAGTGGAACACGTATCACATACTGCATGAACCCTCTGGGAGCCATCGCGAATATGCCATCGACAAACCATGTATCAGCACTGGCTAACAGTCTTACGGCGGGTGCGAAGGCGAAAACAATAATACGGGCATTGGTGTCTGGACCATTGTCATAGATTAGGAATGGTTCAGGTTCATCTTGTACAGTCTGAGCCCATTCACCGTTGATAGCCAAGTCGTCAAGTGAGTCGGTACAGGTGGATATCGGCCCCCTCTAGTTCTACGTATCATCTTCTTGACAGTATCTTGCTTGCTTGCCCAGACGTAGTTTGGCATCATCGGGAAGGGCATCATCCTAAGGAAGAGGAATGTTCAGCTCAAGCAATCTCAGTTAATTGTTTTTGTAATTGGAGCCCATTGAAATATAAATTGCAATTGGTTCCATAACTGGTTTGACAAAGGCCATGGTTTGTGCTATGCTGTCTATGGGAAAGTGCATATAAAAGATCCCTTGCTGCTTATCGAAAAAGAGTAGCCACATTGTGGCGGTAGCGGGTTTCCTCTCTTCTACTAACATTATTATCTGTCCTGGACAGACGGCTCAGGAAGCTGAACTGTGTGCCCATGACAGTGTGCTTGAACCTTAATTGGATGTAAGCACGAAAATAAATATAGAACTAACTACTATGTAATTTGATTTTTGAGTGTGGGAATTTGTCCCTATTTTTACTTTGTGGGATTATGTCCTGTGGTATTTTGTACTGTGGGATTCTGTCCGGGTAGATTTTGTACTTTGGGATTTTGTCCTGGATTCGTAAATTAGTATCTTTTACTCTAGGCTATAGTCCTAATAGTGTAACAGTTGACCACCGGCGTGTATAATCATAGCATCATTACATTCCTGGATCATTGGTGTTTTCTGTAAACATGACATTTAGGAAGAACCAATCACTATAGTAATGACACCAAAATGACAGTCGACGACACTGATAAACTTGTTCCATTCAAAGCACCAGAACTATTTTCATAGTTGTATTTGTACTTAATAGTGGTATATATGTATTATTTTCATAATGGTATATATGTATTATTTTCACAGTGGTATATATATGTATTATTTTCATAGTTGTATATATGTACTATTTTCATACTGGTATATGAGCTCGTATATGTACTATTTTCATACTGGCATATATGTGCTAGTTCATAGTGGTATATATGTACTATTTTCATAGTGGTATATATGGTGGTATATCTGTACTATTTTCATGGTGGTATATATGTACTATTTTCATAGTGGTATATATGTACTATTTTCATGGTGGTATATATGTACTATTTTCATGGTGGTATATATGTACTATTTTCATAGTGGTATATATGGTGGTATATCTGTACTATTTTCATGGTGGTATATATGTACTATTTTCATAGTGGTATATATGTACTATTTTCATGGTGGTATATATGTACTATTTTCATGGTGGTATATATGTACTATTTTCATAGTGGTATATCTGTACTATTTTCATGGTGGTATATCTGTACTATTTTCATGGTGGTATATATGTACTATTTTCATGGTGGTATATATGTACTATTTTCATGGTGGTATATCTGTACTATTTTCATGGTGGTATATCTGTACTATTTTCATACTGGTATATATGTACTATTTTCATGGTGGTATATCTGTACTATTTTCATAGTGGTATATATGTACTATTTTCATGGTGGT
This sequence comes from Gigantopelta aegis, assembly GCF_016097555.1. NCBI lineage: Eukaryota > Metazoa > Mollusca > Gastropoda > Neomphalida > Peltospiridae > Gigantopelta > Gigantopelta aegis. The sequence continues at coordinate 41,885,329 of NC_054700.1, read as the reverse complement.
ATATATGTACTATTTTCATAGTGGTATATATGTACTATTTTCAGTGGTATATTTCTACTATTATATGCTGCAGGGCTTTAAATTGCACCAAAGCTGAGATGGCCATGGGTGTGCCCAAAATAAGCAAGCCCATATTAAGTACAATACTAACCTCAAAGCATTTTGCCTCCAAATCAATGGAATGTTAAGCTATAATTAGATTAAAATAACTTGAAATGCATTTTTGAATATGTACAACACTTAACCAGCTATTAATGAACTTACTACACTAAAACGACCTTGGTGTGCTCAGAACAGACAAAAAGGCCCAATTTAGTGAAATCTGAAGCCCTGTGTTGCCAGCAAAATGAGTTGGTGCTTTGGCATAAGGGTAGATAAGGCCAAACAAAAAAATAGGTGTGTTTCCGATTGCATCCCCCCAAAAATTAGGGTAGGTAGGTAGGGTTTTTTTTTTTTTTTTTTTTTTTTTTTTTAATTGAATACTATAATAATAATAATAATCATAATAATAATTATTATTATTATTATTTATCATCATTATCGTTATTGTTGTTGTCATTGTTGTAGTAGTAGTAGTATTGGTATGCACCGTTTGTGTATTTCCTTAAATTAATGGGACATTTGTATTAATTTTGTTGTTCTTAATTTAAATACTTTATGCAAACGTTTGAGATGCATTAATAATAAGACCTGTTGATTTAAGTGAAGACGAGAATTAAACTGAATTGATATGATTATATTTAATCGAAATAACCTGTACCAAGGCTATGTTCGTACATTCGGTTACTTCCGTGACCGACCAAGCTGTTCGGTGGTAGCTAATCAGGGGAAGGAACTCTATTACAAAAGCTTTTCCATAATTTCTCAATGTTTTTCGGAAGGGAATTACATGTGCAAAATGTATCGTATAATAGTACGTAAACAATGTGCAAGGAAGGAAATACTCTTGTTTGGTGATGTTGTCCTCTTTTATTTTTACTTCTTTTTTTTATTTCTATTTTTTTTCAGTTTGAGAGGAAACAAATTAGGGTCGGGGGCATAAAGCTAGGGACGGTCGGTCGACCGGAAACACACCTTTTAATTTTTTTTGGCCTAACTGAATTTTATTTTTAAAAATGTTTAACATCCTATTAGGATTTTTTGTGCAGAGGAGTTACCAAGTGAATTTACTTCTAAAAATAGCATTCATGTACTTCTTTGTCATGTCATATGTTTCACAGAACATACATTTCTGACAGAAATTGTACTGAAATGTATGCAAAATTGAATGGTGGTGAGAGCACCCTATAGGCACACACACACACACACACACACACACACACACACATACTTTATAGTCACCACCTAACTGGTTCTATTGTATTAATAATTCTGACAGAAATTGTATTGAAATGCATGCAAAATTGAATGGTGGTGTGCAACCTATAGGCACACACACACACATACTTTATAGACACCACCTAACTGGTTCTGTTGTATTAATAATTCTGACAGAAATGGTATTGAAATGCATGCAAAATTGAATGGTGGTGTGCAACCTATAGGCACACACACACACAGTTTATAGACACCACCTAACTGGTTCTAATTTTGAATTTTGTTGCGACCATCTAAGATCGATAGTGTACGTATTTTGTCAATAATCTCTTGTTTCATTCCCCATCCTCTTTGTTCTTTCCCACTTTGCCCTGAGCATGAACCGCCATAACATTTTTATGTGCAAGATTTCCCAACAGGCATGCATTAATTAATATTTGCTCTCTTTTTAAGACTCAAAAATCCCATTAGTCTACGTGATCTAAATTAGTTGCGTCATCCCAATTTCGGTTTCACCCTGATGCACCGTTCATCGTTTTATGAGAGTGGTGGAACATTAAAATACATGGCACTAAGAATGGTGTGTCAGTTATTAACACAACTTATTTAAAGGGACAAGTCTTGTAAATATAACGTGCACAATAAACTGTTGTATAAGTCTTACGGAGATGACATGATGTGATATAACCATATTATTGTTCTTATATTGTATGGATGCAATGGTAAAAAAGGTACTTGATAAAAAGTAAAAAGATTAACAAATAAAACTGAACCTACTCACTATATACCGGTATAGTTTTTTTCCCAACTAAAACTGATTTACAACACTTGTACTTTGCAGTTAATTTATGCATCACAGTGCAGTCAGTTTCAGGTTAATTTGCCGTTTCATTGGATGGTATACTCTAGTGATCAGTTCACCACCTAGGAGCAGCCAACCATATATTTTTAAATCAGTATCACACATGTGATAAAAACAAATGATGTTCTTACCAACTGGTAGGTAAGAAATTTATTTAATAAATATACCATTATGGTGACAATGTTTATGTCAACTTGTGATGGGTGGAAATAATCTTTTAAATGCTTTGGTCCACTGTTGAAGAAAATATTTTGTTAACACATCACTTGTTGACATTACTTCAATTTTCTTCCACTTTTCACATTGTTGCTATCCCCTTTGACTGTACTTATGTATTGTTGTTTGGGTTTTTTTTTTTTTTCTGCAAAAGTACATATTATATATCAAACTGTTGACAAATATTGATGTGTTTCTTTTAGCATCAACTATAAACAACTAAAACAAATAGTGTCCATGCACAAAAAAAATCATTGATAATCTCAATATTGGTCTGAGGTATTGATAAGTACTTGTCTGGCAGACCAATTGAAGAGATAACTATAAAAACCAGTAGAATCGGTAGCTAAATATTTGTGTCTCGATCGAAGCCATCAAATATTAATAAATCTTTAATCAGCGGTAGAGTTAATAAAGACTGTTATTAGTGCAGAATAAACATCACAATGTACAGTGTAGATACATTTTCTTACAGCAATAAAACAAAGGGCCCAAGCCAAAGCTATTAAGGGTGAAGCTAGTTGGAGAAGATGCGTTGTTTGTTTCATCCCAGAATGCTCCACTTCATGGAATAGAGAGAACCCAGAGGAAGGGAAGAAAACTGTCTGGGAATCTTGACAAAAGTGCAGGAAACTGGGTGTCGGGTGGAAAAAACCAGGTGAGTTCATTTATGAAGCATTTAGCTATTACAAATACAGTGAAACCCCTCTAAACCGGACACCCTAGGGACCAAGTAAAATGTCCGATTTTAAGAGGTATCCAGTTTAGAGAGGTTAAGTTCTTTAATGATCTTTAAAAAAGGACCAAGAAAATGTCCGGTTTTGAGGGAATTCCAGTTTACAGAGGGTCTGATTTTGAGAGGTTTCACTGGATACTGAATTCCACTGAAAATGCACCACTCAATATTCATTTGTTATATATTGCTGTCACACATGTGAGTTTGCTACATGTATAAAACACATTTCTTGCTCCAGCCAGTGCACCATGACTGGTATATCAAAGACTGTGGTATGTGCTATCCTGTCTGGGATGGTGCATATAAAAGATCCCTTGCTGCTAATCGAAAAGAGTAGCCCATGATATGGTGACAGCATGTTTCCTCTCTCAATATCGTATGTGGTCCTTGACCATATGTCTGACACCATATAACCGTAAATAGAATATGTTGAATGCGTCGTTAAATAAAACATTTTCTGTATAAAACACACAATAACCTTTACTTTTGTAAACAGTTCTTGAGTTATTTATTGCCTGTCAGAATACACATCCAGTGACACAAAATCTGTACAATATATCCTTTTTACACATACAAATCTGACTGGTGTATTTTTTGTGGAGCTCTATATTTTTATACTTGTATTGGAAAGACTTGTTTTACCTCATTTTATCTGTTGAAAGCTACATGTACATGTATTTCAATGATGGATGGCTTAATGTCTGGTTGATTTTTTGTTTTTAAAAACTAAATGTAAACTAAATGCTAACAGCAGCTGAAGAAATGTGTTAAAAGTTCCTTTAGAACGACTGAATGAATGACATGTAATCAAATCCATACTACTCTTTTTGTATTTAAGAAAACGTCTTACTGTGTACTACCAGGAATCCGTTACTAACATACTGGAGATATTCAGTAATTATATAATACAAAATTTGGCATTTTGTATACCCTCCTACTCCCATGTAATGCTTTGTAATGCTATAAGGCCCATTTCTCATTCCAGCCAGTGCACCATGATTCGTATATCAAAGGCCATGGTATGTGCTATCCTGTCTGGGATGGTGTATATACAAGATCCCTTGCTACTAATGGAATAATGTAGCGACTTTCCTGTCTAAGACTGTCAGAATTATCAAATGTTTGACATCCTATGACTGATGATTAATTGTTCCTCATGCTATACATATTACATGTATGTTGGTGTTGTTTCTTTGAATGTACGTATGTATGTATAATATCATGTATTGTTTAGAGAGGGCCTCATGGGAGACCAGTCACCTTGTACTGTTTACCCTCTGAAAATAAATTTTTTTATTATTATTATTATTATTATTATTAAATATTATTATTAATAAATCAATGTGCTCTAGTGGTGTTGTTAAATAAACTAAACTTTTAACTTTAGTGATAAAAAAGTCCCTTACCCATCCCAATCAGGCTGTTAAAACTCACTCTATAGATGGCAGCCAAAACTGGGACTCGAACCCAATATCTGCCAGACTTAATAACTTAAACACTTTGCCATCAAGACTTCTTTAGACTTGCACTTTCTGTTGATCTCTCTTAAAGAGCTTTAAAGTCAGAACAAACTAATTGTCAGGTGGCCATATTTGATAGAACTACTTGTACCATAAGTACCAGGGTTAATGACATAACCAAGATGTAAGCACCTTGCTTAATATACTGAACAACATTTTAAACACACCAACCAACTTTCAGTTGTTATTGCTGTCACATGTTTGAGGTGTCTATAAAACAATAACTCTACCCGTGTATACAATATTTGGGGGGCTATAAATTTATCAGGGCTTTCAGTCCTCTACAAAGCAAGTTCAAATTTACTCTTCCCTGGCCAGTAAAGTGTAATATTTTAGTAGCCAGACACTTATATTTATTAGCCAGTTAATATATACTTGTAATTAAATCTGCCATTTTACGGCACATTATTAATGCAATAATTGTTATTAGGACTGCATACGAATGAACTCGTGAAGAGGTGATTCCTAGTTGTTAAATAGTAATTACAAGTTACTGTTTGTGTCCAGTTCCACTAAAACAGTGAATGACTATTAACTATCATTATCAAATTCCGTACCCAATAATTGTATTAGACGAATTTAAAGCTGCAGTGTCTAGACTATTTTTATTATTTAAGTATTTAGAAAGAAAGAAAGAAATGTTTTATTTAAACGACACATTCAACACATTTTATTTACGGTTATATGGCGTCAGACATATGGTTAAGGACCACACAGATTTTGAGAGGAAACCCGCTGTTGCCACTACATGGGCTACTCTTTCCGATTAGCAGCAAGGGATCTTTTATTTGCGCTTCCCACAGACAGCATAGCACAAACCATGGCCTTTGTTAATCCAGTTATGGATCACTGGTCGATGCAAGTGGTTTACACCTACTCATTAAGCCTTGCGAAGCACTCACTTAGGGTTTGGAGTCGGTATCTGGATTAAAAATCCCATGCCTCAACTGGGATCCAAACCCAGTACCTACCAGCCTGTAGATCGATGGCCTACCACAACACCACCAAGGCCGGTCTTAAGCATTTAGAATAGATGATCCAGTTCTGTTTGGTACATGAAAGGTCCACCACATCGCTATAGTTTCGCAATGCTCGCTTATCTACATTATCTAGGTCAACTGTAAATCCAATGGCCAGCTTTGATTTTCTTCTTTTAGTGGCAAGCCAGTAGAACTGAGACTTTACTTGATTTGCGCAGGCGGCGAGCTTCTCACATGATTTTGAACAAATTTAACTGTCTTGATTGAGGGGTCGTCTCATACCTCCAAAATATATTTATATCCATAGAGGTATGGTACAGTACCTTTTCAGGGGTCAGTGGGGGATTTGCCTTGAAATTTTGACAGTGACCAGCGGTTGGAATACGTGTTACATTTAAGAGGGTGTTAATAATTGTATAACGCTCTAGGGGTAGAGGAAGAGGGCGGTATGTTCGATATACATAACATTTCTGAAGACTATATGTTATTTCTATTCATTACTTAGACCTAAAAATGTGGTGTTTTTTTTTAAATGCGCGGTCGGTCTAGGATCGATCCCCACCGGTGGGATTGTTCCAGCCAGTGCGCCATGACTGGTATATAAAAGGCCATGGTATGTGATATCCTGTCTGTGGGATGGTACATATAAATGATCCCTTGCTAAAAAATGTAGCTGGTTTCCAAGGCGCATGTGCAGGGAATTCAGTGGTGTTGGGGGTTATAGACTGTGTTGAGCGAAGTTTATATGGGGCCATGTTCCCCCAGAAAATATATTTCAATTTTTTTTTTATCTTGGTCAGGGAAGGGTTTCGACCCCCAGTACCCTCCACCCTGCACATGCACCCGTTTCCTCTCTTAGATTATATGTCAAAATTACCAAACGTTTGACATCCAAAAACAGATAATTATTAAATCAATATGCTCTAACACTGATGTCGTTAAACAAAATAAACTAACTTTACCCTTTCCAAAGGAAATAATATTTATTTGGATTTGTCGATTTTACCACACATATAAAACGCAAACGCACCTGTTAACTGAAATTGACAATCGACTGTCGTTTGTGGTTTGCCGAGCAATGGCCGCACAGGTAACGAATCGAGCATATTCTTTTGACCTTCTCCGTTCATAGCGAACACACACAATTTGTTTTTTTTACGTGCTGTTGGAACTTGTATTTCATATTTGTGCATGATATTATTATATGGTAACCAGACACTGCAACTTTAAACGAATTACTATTTTAATGGCACTGCTAAGATATGCATTTAAATTGCAGTACTCATTAAAAGTTAAATAAAAGCATTGTGATAATATCTACCAGGCATCAACGTGTTACCAGTAGTTACCAATTAGCTACCTTACTTTTGGTTTAAATAACCGGCCTCGGTGGCGTCGTGGCAGGCCATCGGTCTACAGGCTGGTAGGTACTGGGTTCGGATCCCAGTCGAGGCATGGGATTTTTAATCCAGATACCGACTCCAAACCCCGACTGAGTGCTCCGCAAGGCTCAATGGGTAGGTGTAAACCACTTGCACCGACCAGTGATCCATAACTGGTTCAACAAAGGCCATGGTTTGTGCTATCCTGCCTGTGGGAAGCGCAAATAAAAGATCCCTTGCTGCCTGTCGTAAAGAAGAGTAGCCTATGTGGCGACAGCGGGTTTCCTCTAAAAACAGTGTCAGAATGACCATATGTTTGACATCCAATAGCCGATGATAAGATTAAAAATCAATGTGCTCTAGTGGCGTCGTTAAATAAAACAAACTTTACTCTTTTTTTTGGTTTAAATAATATTTATTTTCGTCACATACTGCCTTGTAAATCCATAAATACTGTAGTTGTGTCTTTAAAGCCGTCTAAAGTCGAGTCATGAAAATAGAAACACGTTTTCATCCTCCACTGGTGAACATGACTTCCGACGTGATTAAAACGACATTCACAACTGGAGACGTCGTTATTGTGGAGGGACGCGTTACCACGATAAGCACGAGATGATTGAAGCGCCGCATAACACATATACAAGTCGACATTTAAAATAATTAACGTTTGAGTTTCAAACAGACAAGTAAAGACATACAGTGGCTCAACAATCTCATTTTAATACATAAATAAAACCTGGCTCTAAATGGGATAGGACCGACTTGGTCCAAAACTGAACTATAGGGTCGAATTATTTCCAAACACTTGATATTCAAGTTAAGGAAGATAACATCATAACAAAGTATTACTTCCCCCTTAACATCACCGTGTTTACTCTTGAATACTGGAAACTCGTTACTCATAGTCCGATTAACATGTCTCAAACTTCATTATTTTTTAAACAAACTACTGATAGAAAACATGTTTTATGGAAGATAAATTGCTACTGGTCCACAGTGTTTTCTGATGTCCAGTTTTTTTTACAGATTAAAGTAAAATTATTGGACAGTCGCCAACTGGCGAATGTGATTTTATGTTTTAGATGCCAGGGAATCTTTTTAGTCGCCATGGCGAGTATTTTACTCGTTTTGTAGAGCACTGCCTTTAGATTTCACAAATTTGGGTACAACAGGCTTTCTGTCAGGTCTGAGCGCAACAAGTGTTTTTTTTAGTGCAGTAATGTTAATAATAGCTGATAAAGAGTTGTACATATATTCAAAAATGCATTAATTAAAAACACAAGACTATTGGGAAATAAAAATATATTATAATACCAAGTTAATAATATGAACATCCATAAAATACACACATAAACATCCCCTTCTTGATGCATAGAATGAGAAGACCGAAAAGAAGATTAACTGAAATCCAGTGCCAAGCAATGATTATAAACTTGCTGGTTGTCACAGGGAGGAGGTGGGAAGCAAAACATTTTTAAATGCTAAGCTGGGACTGCTGTCCTATCCGACATGATGTTTAAAAAAATGCATTAAGTTATTTTAATATTTCACAAAAAGCGTAATAATAATATTTGAGTGGATTTGAGGTGAAATGTTTTTGAGGTCAGTATGTTTGTGCTTAATTTGGGCGTGATTATTTTGGCCAAAACGTTTATCGATCGACTTTGGTGCAATCTAGGTGGGATTTAGCTCAGTTGGTTGAATGCTCGCTTGGGGTGCTTGCATCGCAGAATTCAACCACTTCGGTGAATCCATTCAACTGAATGTTTTTTTCTCATTCCAACCAATGTACCACAACTGGTCAAAGGCTATGATATGTGCTTTCCTGTCTGGGAAACTGCATATAAAAGATTTCCTTGCTGCATTAGGAAAAATGTAGTGGGTTTCCTCTGATGACTACGTGTCATTACCAAATATTTTACATCCATTAGCTAATGAGTAATTAATCAATGTGCTTTAGTGGTGTTGTTAAACAAAACAAACTTTAACTTTGATGCAATCTAAAGCCCTATAATTTATAGCCAATCGCAATATATCAGTTAAATGTATTATGATTTCTTCACATATTCATTCATTTTATAACAACATATCTGACTTGTGTTTTGAATGGAGTTCAGTATATATATAACACACTGCCAAGATGTTTCCAGCTCAGACCGGTTGAAAAATCTTAATGATCATCTAAAAAAAAATGTTACTTTTAATTGATTAGCTTTGCCAAGACTGCGGCATCTCTAACTCTGTGTTTGTGTCATCGCGAGTTCTCCAAGACAAATACTTCAAATCAAGAAGAGAAACCTCTTAAAGCAACTCTTGGCATTTTACATCAAAGTGTGCAAATGTCGCCCAGAAAAAAACACATACAGAATGAATTTATGGCCGGTTTCACTTCAGCGTGTGGTCTTGACTCTTAATGTAAGCCAAAAAACAAAAATATTTAATGGCAATAGGTACAAAATTAATCTTATAATTAATCTAATCACTGAAGTATGTGGTCCTGTCAAGAAACATTAATAATGTAAGCCACTCAGAAGACAAAATATTTACAGAATGAATCTACGGCCCGTTTCGTTTAAGTATATGTGGATATGTGGTCTTGTGAAGAAACATAAATGTAAGCCACTCAGAAAACAAACTATATATGTACAGAATAAAATCTATGGCCTGTTTTGTGTCCCTCGAGTGTGGCCTCATCGAGGAATGATGTACACCACAAAGACTAATGAGTTAACCTGGCCATTGTGTGTTGCACTGAAGACTCCACTGGAGTGGTGCTTGTGGTGGCAGTGACAGAGGAAACTCATTATCTCTAGTGTTTGCCTGGCTTCAACACAGAGCATGTCTTCATGCTAGCCCCATGGCAGATCACAGGAGAAAAAAACCCACCGCTTAAATACTTGTTTCCTCGCCTCTTCGCCTGCAAGCCCGTTATACAGTTTCATTTAATTTTTTCGCTCTTCATTGATGCTATCACGATCTCAAACATCATGGGCCTGCGTATGTCGGAAACCTTAGTTGTTAAATTATCTCTCGGTGAAAGATTTTCACCGCTATAAATGTTCGAACAACTTGGAAAATTTGCACAAGGTATTTGCTGGAGAAAGTAACACCTTCAGATTCTAGAGTATATATTTCTGGCATTTCTTAGAATGTTTTGCAGCCAGTTTAAAAGCGTTTGTCTGCTGACAGTAAATACTGTTCAAATTTCAAAGCCAAATTATTGTGGACTGGCGTTAATTGATGTGTAATCTCCGTGGGCTCTTCAAGTGCTCCTTTACCGAGCTTTAATTGTGCGGAGGTGTCCTTAGACATCCAGTCAGTCATTTTACACGGGCATTGCTAAAATTCCTTCCATTCATTCCTTGACTACAGAAAATGCTACAGATGTATGTACAGATAGGACATGTTAAGAGCAGTAAAGTGCTGCACACTTAATTATTTGGTGGTGGGTTTTTTTAGAAATGGCATGCTTATGTATAGTCAAACCAGTGTTAAGCAGCCATCAAATATGGTGTTTTGAAGTGGCATTTTAAGACAGGTGGTTGTTTAATACAGGTCAGTGTGTATTATATTCGTGGCCTTAACACAGGTGGCTGTTTTATACAGGTCAGTTTATACAGTATTAGATGATTTGGGAGAATAAATATTTGGCATCTTAACACAGATGGCTGCTTAATAGAGGTCAGTTTGTTATCTTTTGGATGCTTTGACCTATATACCAATATGTGGTTATTTAACAGGTAGATTTTAAGACATTTGGGAGATAAAAATCTGGAGCTTAATTTACAAAGCTCTCTTAAACTATTAAACAATCACATTGTCCATAGGGCTCTCTTAAACAACACCACATCATCCATAGGGCTATCTTAAACAATCACATTGTTCATAGGGCTCTCTTAAACAATCACATCATCCACAGGGCTCTCTTAAACAATCACATCATCCATATGGCTGTCTTAAACAATTACATTGTTCATATGGCTGTCTTAAGCAATGTACATAACTTTATCCTTGCAAGTCGTTTTTGCAAAGTTGTGAGAGCTAGTTTAATTAAAAAAATAAAAAGCCCTTGGCTGTTCAGACAGTGTAGTTTCTTACCAGAGATATCCTGTTTGATCAAGTTTGACTGTTTGTATCAGGGGTAATGGCATTAGTAATGACATTACCCACCGGTGTGCAAGAACTCGTGCCGTTTGTCTCACAAGAAAGCAGAGCTAATCATTCACAGACAGCTACATGTAGATCAACTATGTACTGTTGGAAGGAACGAAGGAAATGTTTTATTTAATGACACACTCAACATTTTTACTAATAGCTATTTTCAAAATTCTGCCCATTTTCAACTTTATCCTCCCCCCATTCCGAGTCAGGCCACCGATCTTATCGAAGGTCGGACTCTGGATGGGCGTGTTCGAAACCCTAGTGGTATATGGACACGTTAAATTGTTATCTATCTATCTCAACACATTTTATTTATGGTTAAATGGCGTCGGACATATGGTTAAGGACTAGACAGATATGAGAAAGGAAACTCGCTGTTGTCACTTCATGGACTACTCTTTTCAATTAGCAGTAAGTGATCTTTTAGATGCACCATTCCATAGACAGGATAACACATAGCATGACCTTTTTTTTTACACCAGTTGTGATGTACTGTTGGAAACACTGCTTGTATGTTTTGGAAATGATATGGGTTATATGGTTGCAAGAATGGGTAGTGTTATATCTTTAGTAACAATGAATAAGAAGACAACTCATAGGTGTGTTAAAAGATGGCGCCCACTTTATAGGCCTTTAGCAACTACATGTGGTATTTTTACATTCACTTCCAGTGGTATCAGATGCTACTAAATACAGGTCAATATATTACAGGTAGCATTTGTAATGAAGTGGGGGTGGGGGTGGGGGTGGGGGCTACATACCAGTCTTGGGAGTAGTGGCTGCCACTGAGAACCCATTTTAATGGCTCGGTGCGGAAGTGTAAAACCACTACACTTTTTCTCTCACTAACCTGGTAAGGGGTTGAAATTCCTGATGGAAATGTCGTCCATTTAGCTAAATATTCTGCTGGCCCATTTTGTGTGTGTGAGGTAATATCAAAATTCGTCTTGTAAAGAACTGTTTAATATGTTTGAGTGGCTTTGTTTTAATATTCTTTATTAAGGCAGACCTGTCAACCTTTAGTCAAGAGAAAGCAGGAGATGTGTGTTGAAAAAGCAGGAGATTTTTTAAATTCACACAATTTAACCCAAAATCGCAAGATTTAAGAAAAATATTACAATAAGTTATATGAATATTTTATAATGTCATATATACTTCTTAACCTTAGATCTGGCATTAAAAAAAAATAAAAAATAAATATATATTTTTTTTTTTTTTTTTTTTTTAAAGTTTAAATATTATTATGATTTAATACATATTTAAAAAAAATAAAATATTTTATCCAAAAATGTTAAGAACATGAACAAGAAATAAAAAATTTAATTAGTACATTTACGGTATTACACTTACAGCCTTACAGGTTGCGTTACATTATCATTTGTGGTTAGTGTACCTAAGTACCAAAGACAAATTTATATAAATCTTATAAATTAATATTCAGTTTTTACTATAATGAGGAACGGTGGCGTGGTACTTATTTAAAATCATTATAATGATGCAATAAACATTGTATTTTCATTAATCATAAGTAAAACCTCATTACGAACATCGTGTGAAATATATCGGAATTATACCCATTTCCGTGAGTAACTTTATGTCAATGTCAAACACAACATTTTTTAATTGTACAAAAATAATTTCTTGAAGTGTACCCTTATAACCAACATTTTACCGCACAAACATACAAAATTAACTGACACAAGTATGTTTATACAGCTAATTGGTCTTTTCGTTGTCTTGCTGTGACATGTGATTTTAACATGCATCGTGTGTATCCTGTCAACTCGGGAGTCTGGCAGTTCAAATTTGTCATAGTTGCATTATGTAATCCAGTGGGAAGACATTTTACTATTCAGAGGTGTTATTAGAACTAAATTGGATAGTTTTTTTTTTTTATATGGCAACACTGAATGTCAACACACAGCCTGTTGAATTAGCGGCAACACGCTTCGTAGCCATTACGATGACAACAAACATTATAATAACACGTCATTTTATAAACTCCATGTGCTTTTTTAACAATATAAATAGGCTATCCCACAATTCTCACTTCGGCAAAGGTTAAACAGTCGGGACAATTCGGCCTGTTACATTCTCGGAAACCGAAAGTAGTCGACATTTTCCGAATGAGAAAAAAAGGCAGAGTTACTTCCCTTCTGTTATTTTGACAAAAAAGGATCGATTTTTTTTATGCTTACAAAAATGTCATTTAAAAGGAGAAACTGTCTCCCGCACAGGTGAAAGGAGATTTGATCAAATACCGGGAGACTCCCGCGGAATCCGGGAGGGTTGACAGGTCTGTATTAAGGTGATTCCCTTGTTTTAATACTCTCATTTATGAAGGTAACTCACTTGAGGAACTAAGGCTGTTTATGTTTTTGTAATGCATAGCCTGACATTTCTTATTTATATGCATACATACATAGAGGATAATAAACGAGTTGCCAATTATTATCAGATTTATGTCCCGAGTGAAAATATTTTCACTTGCCACAAACTTTAGCGATAATAACTGGTACAGAGTTTGTTATTCTATTTATTACCCCAGCTATTTGGGGTTATTTTAAAGCCTTTATTTTCGATATAGCCTGTTGGCTACACGTCCATATATATGGAAACGACGTAAACTACTTTACTGTTCTGAGTATTGCTTTAACTTTGTACGGTTCACAGATAATTTTCAAAACCCAAAGTTCTATATATATTCAGTAAAAAAAATATATAATGAATTGCATTAAAGTACCATTTTATTACAAGTTTAACACCAAAACCAGAAAGACATAAATGCAAATGTTTTAAACTACGTGACGACATGGTGTGTGCTTTGCCAAATCGTCATGAATTCATATTTAATACCGACAAGGTGATTGGTTTGTTGACATCAAATCGTCCAATAGTAGTGTACGTTAAAGCAATGCATGATAATTTCTCAGTGAGAAATTATCATTTTTATTTTCCCCGTTATGAGTGCCTGCTGGGATAATAAATACACACACAATATATGCATATAAATAAGAAATGTTAGGCTATGCGGTTTCATATCTTTTTTTAATAAGTTAATTCAAACAATTTTGCATTGGCAGTCAACCAATTTTACCACATGGCATTGCAATGGAAATATATATATATATAATTTATATGCTCTAAGAAAAGGGAGACCTTTTTTTTTTTTGGTTTCAAGGTTGCAAAATAACATTCTGGACGGTAATAAATAAAATATCGAGGACGCCAATTTACATTGATTTTTTTTGTCTCTTGTGAAATGTGTAATGTTGATCATTGGTTTAGCGTACCCTATATTTAACTCCACTACATGTTTACATGCATTGTGTGTTATATATAGCTGGGTGTTAAAACCACAAAAGAGGTTAATTGGCCTTGCTATGTCACCTGCCCATCATTCACCTGGTACTCAGTGGTAAAGCACTCACCTGATGTGTGCTTGGTCTAGAATTGATCCCGTCGGTGAGCCCATTGGTCTATTTTTGGTTTCAGCCAATGCACTACTGGTATATCTTTGCCCCGGATTGGGTCCCTGGCCATGTCCTGGACAGAGGGAACTGCGTGTGCTACAACAGCTTGCTCTGAATGTGCATGTAAATCTCTTTGTCATTTGTCCCTGGCCTCCCAGAGATCGAACTCCGGGGCAGACATGCTAGAAACCTCTGTGGTATATGAGTGTGTTCAAAACTTACGGAACGCAACTGGTATATCAAAGGCTGTGGTATGTGCTATTCTGTCTGTAGGCTGGTGCATGTAAAAGTTCCCTTGTGGAAAACATGTAGCAGATTTCCTCTCTAAAACTGTCAAAATAAACATTGTTTGACATTCAGTAGCCGATGATTTAATAAATTAATGTGTTCGACTAGTGGTGTCATTAAACAAAACAAACCTTTTTTTTAAATATTGACATCTGTTCTAGACATGCATTAATTTATTGTCTTGAGTTTTTACAAATATTACAACAACCAACCACAAAACTGGAAGTACAGAAATGAAAATTGAATATTCCAAGCTCAAGAAGTGGTAATTTTCAACCAGACGTATCTTGCAGAGTTTTCTTTCGTAGACTACAAACTATGTACTTTTAAAGCAACACTAACAGGTTCTGAGTATGTTTCCTTGATTATCACTTGAGACGCTAGTCCTCAAATTTAAATAAAAAGTAATCACAATTCATTCCACTACGGCTTCTCAGCATTTAAAATGGCCATGCAGTCTTTTGTATTATTTACCAGATTGATTCTGTAGGCCTGAAATGTAATAAACACCGTCTACCTCAGGTGTTGATTTGATTCTTTGGGCTTATTTTAATCTTGTAAGTAAGTTCGTTGTACAAATAAGAGAAGTTTGGCAGGCTGACTGTGCATATTGCAAGAGCTTCAATGTTTGAATGATTTTGTTCAGTGGTTTCCATCAGTAATTAAAGCTCTAGACAGTGAATGAGGTTTTAAATGTGGTATTAAAACTGGTTTTCCACCCTCCCTTCTCTTTCTCTTTCTCTTTCTATTCCTCTCTTTCTTTGTTTCTATTGGCTAGTTTCTCCCTCAGTTTGTATCTCTCTGTCTGGTTTTCTCCACTCTTTCTTTCTTTCTTTAACTCTTTCTCTCTCTCTCTCTCTCTCTCTCTCTCTCTCTCTCTCTCTCTCTCTCTCTCTCTCTCTCTCTCTCTCTCTCTCTCTCTCTCTCTCTCTCTCTCTCTCTCTCTCTTTTATCCATCCATCTGTCTAACAGCCTTTGAAATTCAAGATCATCTTGTAATGGCAATTTAGAACACTAGTAACAAAATAAATACCAGATAATATCAAAATGCCAGATAAAGTTTACAGTAACTTTATAATACTTATTTATGGTGGCATTACTGATCGTCATTGCAAATTTCTACGGATTTAACCATCTATCCATCTCTTAATCCATCCCATATCTATTCATTTATAAAATCCATCCATCCAGTAATCATTAGTCCATCCAATATCCATCCATTAATCCATCCAATATCCATTCAGTAAGCATTAATCCATCCAATATCCATTCATTCATTCATCCATCCATCCATCCATCCATCCATCCATCCTCCATTCATCCATCCATCCATCCATCCATCCAATCCATCCAATCCATCCACTATTCATTCCTCCATCCATTCATGAGTTCATCCAATATTCATTAATTCATCCATCCAGTAGTTTATCTAACCATCCATCCATCTATTCAGCATGCATCCATCCATCCAGGGGGTGGGTGGGTGGGGGGTGGGGGGGGCAGGAGGTAGCTTAGTGGTACAGCGCCTACTTGCTGCACTGTCAGTCTAGGATCGATTCCCATCGGTGGGTCCATTGGACTATTCCAGCCAGTGCACCACGACTGGTATATGAAATGCCGTGCTATGTGCTATCCTGTCTGTGGAATGGTGCATATAAAAGATCCCTTGCTGCTAATCGACAGCTGTTTTCCTCTCAATATCTGTGTGGTCCTTAACCATATGTCTGATGCCATATAACCGTAAATAAAATGTGTTAAGTGTGTCGTTAAATAAAACATTTCCTTCCTTCCATCCATCCATTCACCCACCCACAAATCCATCCACTCATACTTACTTCCATCCATCCATCCATCCATCCATCCATCCATTAATCCATCCATCCATCCATCAATTCATTCATCCATCCATCCATTAATTCATCCATCCATCCATCAATTCATCCATCCATCCATCCATTAATCCATCAGTCCATCCATTAATCCATCCATCCTTCAATCCATCCACTATTCATTCATCCATCCATGAGTTCATCCACTATTCATTAATTCATCCATACATCCATCCATATATCCATCCTTCCAACAGTTTATCTAACCATCCATCCATTTATTCAGCATGCATGCATCCATCAATTCAGCATGCATGCATCCATCAATCCACCCACCAATCCATCCATCCATCCATCCATGCATCCACCACCAATCAATCCATCCATCAATCCAACCATCTATCAATCCATCCATCCATCCATCCATCCATTAATCTTTAAATATAACTTTTATTTACATTAGATGAAAATGCATATTATGTATCTTAAAATCATAGGCTATCCATTGCACACTGAGTTTTATTACTCTGGATATGTGGTGAAATGCTGTAATTTCTACACCAGATTTAAAGTCAAAGACTATATTTGAACTGGCAGACTACATACAGTTTTGTTATTAGAGTTTAGTGCCAGTTTTATACTCTGGGGTATTCTTGTAGTTTTAACATTAACTTTTTTACCATCTGTCACTGTTAATCATCCTTGTTCAACCATTTAACAGACATGACATCCTCATTACCACAGCACTAGCTCACTGCAACTACCATTTTGAAAAACAGGAACCAATTTTACAAAATGCCATCAACCTAAATTTTCAAAACATTTTAAACTACATTTAAATCATTTTCTTTCATCCCTAATGTGATCTGTCTTTTGTAATAGTGTAATCTTTTACATGAAATAGATTCCAAAATATATAAATATACTACAGGTAGGTGTTGAGCACGGCCCTGTCAAGTAGTCCTATATCGAAATGGAAATATGCGTACTGCGCGACTTCACCATTTATGTCATTATCATTCATAACATTAAATGTCCGTCTCTCTATGTAGGGCAGGATGTAGGCTAGTAGTAAAGTGTTCGCTCGATGCGCGGTCGGCCTAGGATCGATCCCCATCGGTGGGCCTTGGACTATTTCTTGTTCCATGGGGCGGGATGTAGCCCAGTAGTAAAGTGTTCGCTCAATGCGCGGTCGGCCTAGGATCGATCCCCATCGGTGGGCCTTGGACTATTTCTTGTTCCATGGGGCGGGATGTAGCCCAGTTGTACAGCGTTCGCTCGATGCGCGGTCGGTGTGGGATCGATCCCCATCGGTGGGCCTTGGACTATTTCTTGTTCCATGGGGCGGGACGTAGCCCAGTTGTACAGCGTTCGCTCGATGCGCGGTCAGTGTGGGATCGATCCCCATCGGTGGGCCTTGGACTATTTCTTGTTCCATGGGGTGGGATGTAGCCCAGTTGTACAGCGTTCGCTCGATGTGCGGTCGGCCTAGGATCGATCCCCATCGGTGGGCCCTGGACTATTTCTTGTTCCATGGGGCGGGACGTAGCCCAGTTGTACAGCGTTCGCTCGATGCGCGGTCGGCCTAGGATCGATCCCCATCGGTGGGCCTTGGACTATTTCTTGTTCCATGGGGCGGGATGTAGTCCAGTAGTAAAGTGTTCGCTCAGTCAGCCTAGGATCGATCCCCATCGGTAACTATTTCTTGTGGGGCGGGACGTAGCCCAGTTGTACAGCGTTCAATGCGCGGTCAGTGTAGGATCGATCCCCATCGGTGGGCCTTGGACTATTTCTTGTTCCATGGGGCGGGACGTAGCCCAGTTGTACAGCGTTCGCTCGATGCGCGGTCAGTGTGGGATCGATCCCCATCGGTGGGCCTTGGACTATTTCTTGTTCCATGGGGCGGGACGTAGCCCAGTTGTACAGCGTTCGCTCGATGCGCGGTCAGTGTGGGATCGATCCCCATCGGTGGGCCTTGGACTATTTCTTGTTCCATGGGGCGGGACGTAGTCCAGTTGTACAGCGTTCGCTCGATGCGCGGTCAGTGTGGGATCGATCCCCATCGGTGGGCCTTGGACTATTTCTTGTTCCATGGGGTGGGATGTAGCCCAGTTGTACAGCGTTCGCTCAATGCGCGGTCGGCCTAGGATCGATCCCCATCGGTGGGCCCTGGACTATTTCTTGTTCCATGGGGTGGGACGTAGTCCAGTTGTACAGCGTTCGCTCGATGCGCGGTCGGTGTGGGATCGATCCCCATCGGTGGGCCTTGGACTATTTCTTGTTCCATGGGGCGGGACGTAGCCCAGTTGTACAGCGTTCGCTCGATGCACGGTCGATATGGGATCGATCCCCATCGGTGGGCCCTGGACTATTTCTTGTTCCATGGGGTGGGATGTAGCCCAGTTGTACAGCGTTCGCTCGATGCACGGTCGGCGTGGGATCGATCCCCATCGGTGGGCCCTGGACTATTTCTTGTTCCATGGGGCGCGATGTAGCCCAGTTGTACAGCATTCGCGGTCGGTGTGGGCTGTTTCTCGTTCCAGCAGGTGCACCACGACTGGTATATCAAAGGATGTGGTATGTACTACCCTGTCTGTGTGATGGTGCATATAAAAGATCCCTTGCTGCTAATCGGAAAGAATAGCCCATGAAGTGGCGACAGCGGGTTTCCTCTCGCAATATCTGTGTGGTCCTTAACCATATGTCTGACGCCATATAACCGTAAATAAAATGTGTTGAGTACATCGTTAAATAAAACATGTCTTTCTTTATTTTTTGTTCCAGACAGTGCACCACAACTGCCATATCAAAGGCTGTGATATGTGCTATCCTGTCTATGGGATTGTGCATACAAAAGATCCCTTGCTAATAAAGGAAAAATGTAGCAAGTTGCCTCTTTAAGACTATCAGAATTACCAAATGTTTGACATCCAACAGTTGATGATTAATAAATTAATGTGCTTTAGTGGTGTCGTTAAACAAAACAAATGTTTACTTTGTCTTTGTTATATGTTTGTGGTGTTTTAAACAAGAAAACAACGCAGGTGTTAACATGGTAAATTTACAATAGTTTGTAAAATTGGCTACAGAATTTTAAATTTGTTTTATCAATGCAACATTTCAACAGTTCTTATCCACTTCCCCACACTTTGAAAATAAATGCAGAGTTCTTTAATCCAGTTTCCTTCATCTACTAATGTAAAACATCCACCACCTGTTGTGGTTTGAATTTTCTTTATCTTATCCGACAGAATAATCTGTATCATCTCTATAATGGCACAATGGCAGAGACTTTTAATCTCTCAGTAATAATGTAATGTTCGCCTTATTAAGATCTATCCATCCCATCGAGTTAAAATGAAGCATAAACCAGCATTTTAGTAACATATTTCTTGTTTGTGTCTTCATTTACAGTATAGCTGAATGATTTATTGGAGGAATTTAATTACAGAAATGTCTTAAGGTGATAGCAGGTGTATCTGTTTTCTGCACCTGCCATATACAGTGGAACCTCTTGAT
The DNA here is from genome assembly GCF_016097555.1 of Gigantopelta aegis. NCBI lineage: Eukaryota > Metazoa > Mollusca > Gastropoda > Neomphalida > Peltospiridae > Gigantopelta > Gigantopelta aegis. Next base: position 41,865,046 of record NC_054700.1, on the reverse strand, counting down.
ACTGGACCCTCTGTAAACCAGAATTCCCGCAAAACTGGACATTTTTCACAGGCCCTTGTTAAATAATCAGTACAGAACTAAACCTCTCTAAACCGGATACCTATTGTTACTGAACATTTTACTTGGTCCTGAGGGTGTCCGGTTTAGAGGGGTTTCACTGTATATTCAATCTCTCTAAGCACTACTTGAAGATAACTAGTAAATACCGATGTTATGTTATTCACAAGTTTGGGATGGAGTATTACCATATATCTCTTTAATGTTTGTGAAGGCGAGGGTGTCCGGTTTAGAGGGGTTTCACTGTATATTCAATCTCTCTAAGCACTACTTGAAGATAACTAGTAAATACCGATGTTATGTTATTCACAAGTTTGGGATGGAGTATTACCATATATATATCTCTTTAATGTTTGTGAAGGCGAGGGTGTTCGGTTTAGAGGGGTTTCACTGTATATTCAATCTCTCTAAGCACTATTTGAAGATAACTAGTAAATACCGATGTTATGTTATTCACAAGTTTGGGATGGAGTATTACCATATATCTCTTTAATGTTTGTGAAGGCGAGAGAATTATACACTAAAAACACATGTTGGAGTTCTTCAGACATGGAGTACTTGAGGAGTTTAATACTTAATTACTCAATACTTAACTTAACGAGGGCGTTCCGGAGATGATCAGACAAGGGCCTAATTAGGAAATGGGTGGTGGGAGAGTGAGGTGATCTAGGTGTGTTCATTAGGGGTGTAGTAAATATACTGATGCCATATTATTCCCAAGTATTGGATGGAGTATAATGTCTTTTTAATGTCTGTGAAAGTGAGAGAATTATACAGTAAAAAGACATGTTTTAGTTCTTTAAAAGCTGAATACTTGAGCATTTGATTAATCAAATTCTTTGAAACTTAATTACTCAATATTTTATCTTAAGGAGGGCATTCCAGAGATGATCAGACAGGGGCCTAATTGGGAAATGGTTAGTGTGGGCTGGGGGGGGGGGGTTGGGGAGAGAGAGATCCATGGTGGATCTGGGTGTGTTGGTAGATCTATGAAAGAAATGTTCTGTAAAATTGACTTATTTCATAATATATATCAGTGGAGTTGGACTTCTCAGATCCTGTTTCTAAGGTCTAGAGGTCTTGATACATGTAACACTCCCTTTTCGGTTTTTGTGAATGGGGTGGGGTAATTAGTTCTAAGGTACTTTTTACTAGTACCCACAACCTTCAGAGTTAAATGAAATATTTTTATGAATGAATAACCTTAGCTCACCCCATCATATTTTAACATCATTTTCTAATACAAAATGCAAACACTTATCTTACAATCAACTACAAGTATATTGTAATAAGTTGGCACATATGACCTTGGGGTGGGATGTAGCCCAGTGGTAAAGCTCTTGCTTGGTGTGCGGTCGGTGTGGGATCGATCCCTGTCAGTGGGCCCATTGGGTTATCTCTTGTTCCAGCCAGTGCACCATGACTGGTAAACCAAAGGCTGTGGTATGTGCTATCCTGTCTGTAGAATGGTGCTTATAAAAGATCCCTTGCTACTAATGGAAAAAATGTAGCAGGTTTCCTCTATATGACTATATTACCAAATGTTTGACATCCTATAGCCGATGATTAATAAATCAATGTGCTCTAGTGGTGTCATTAAAGAAAACAAACAAACCATATTACCTGTCTCATTAAACTTTCTTGGATGAACATCTTTTGGAATCAGCCATTTGCCTCGATTTTATTTTTATTCTTTGCAATGTCTGGGAAAAGCCATGAAAATATTGTAGCAGTAATTCCACACATGTATTTGTATAGCCAATTGTTATTTTTCATGAATGACCCAGTAACCCTAGCAAAGTCATGTATAGCCTATATATGGTACTATGCATGTTTTCATGATATCTTTAATTCAAAAACAAAAACAACTTCACACTTGCGCACGCACACGCACGCACGCGCACACACACACACACACACACACACACACACCCTCATACCTCCGAAAAAAACCTCAGTGATAAATGCAGTATGTAATTATATGAGTTTTTTTCCCCTGGATAGATGTGTTTTTGTGTGTTGAAGAGCTGGCACGTCTTTGGCATCACAGTGACAGTCTCAATGGGATCCTAATGATCTCGCACACAGCTGAGACCAGCTCTCCACACAGACAGGTCCACCCATGTCATTCCATCTCTCTCATTTGTCTATATAGACAGGTCCACCCATGTCATTCCATCTCTCACATTTCTTCCAGGGTGGAACATAGTCCAGTGGTAAAGCACTCACCTGATGTGTAATCAATCTATAGCCCTTCCCACCACGGAATGTCATTTTCTTACTTTAGTACGTGCCACAAGTTACTTAATTCTGAGCTGACTATTTTCTAAATTGCACATGAACATAGCGGGGTTTTTTGTTATTTCCAAAACACTTTTATTTTCTTATGTCAAATCAAACTGATATTATTTACAAAAAAACCCCAATGTTCATGGAGGCTGGAAAGGACTATAGGATACAATCCTCGTAGGTGGGCTCATTGGGCTATTTTTCATTTCAGCTAGTGCTCCACAAATGGTATTACAAAAGCCATGGTATGTACTATCCTGTCTGAGGGATGCTACATATAAAAGATCTCTTGCTATTAATTGAAAAGAGTAGCTCTTGGAATGTCAGCAGCGGGTTTCCTCTCTCATTATCTTCATGGTCCGTAATCCAACTATAAATTTAAAAAATGTGTTGAATACATCATTGAATAAACATATCTTTCTTCCTTCCTTTCATGTGATGACTTTAGGGGCAGGACGTAGCCCAGTGGTGAAGTGCTCGTTTGATGCATGGTTGGTCTAGGATCGATCCCCATCCATGGGCCCAATGGGCCCATCCATGGGCCCAATGGGCTATTTGGTGTTCCAGTGGTGTAACAAAGGCTGTGGTATGTACTATCCTGTCTGTGGATGCTGCTTATAAAAGATTCCTTGCAATTAATTAAAAAGAGTAGTGCGTGGAATGTCAGCAGCGGGTTTCCTCTCATCTGCATGATCCTTAATCTAGCCGTAAATTTAAAAAATATATGTCTTGAGTGTGTTGTTACATAAAACATTTCCTTTTTTCCCCCCATCCTTTCATCTGTTCACTTTAGAAGGCAGGTCATATCTCAGTGGTAAAGCTGTCATCTGGGTTACAATATATATTGATGGAAAGAAATAAGGGAACACATCGAATTGTAGACCAAATTTAATTCACTACTAGCATAGTAATGTCTGTATTTCATACTAAGTTGTAATGTGGGATTGAATGTCTGTAGTGTTGAATGTGCTGACTATAGGTAGTACTAAACCAAATAACTTCCGGCTGGGTCAAAGTTCGAGGTGCACCCAACTTTTGATAGAGAAGTGAACACCACAAGTCCTGTGATTGGTTATAAATGTGAGTGTGTTGGTTGTAAAAAATAATAGTTTTATCTGGGTAAAAAAAAAAGTGCAATTTTATTTCATCTATAGTACCAATGTGTCAAGTAGCCTTGTGCTTGAAACATGTATGGGGTACCTGTAAAAAAAAAGTACTCGAATTTTGTGCGAAACTAGACGCTACCCGTTATCTCAGAAACAAGCAGCTTGACCCCCATTTTTTTCTGATTCACTTTAAGTGTAAGGGGTGGTAGTATTTATATCCGTGGCGTTTATGTCGGTTGATACGTTGCAGGTAGGAGTTTTAGCCACATATGTTACTATTGTCGTCTATGGGATTTGATTTGGTAGTATACTCCCTATATATTCCCAGTCAATTTCTGACAATATGAATTAATTTTTGATGCAGTCATTATTTCTTATTGCTATCTGTGTGATCCTTTATTTCTTTCCATCAGTATATATGTCATAGGATCAGGTCACTCTTGGAAGACAGGTTGATATAGTGGCCTTAATTATACGCCTCCCCAATGAGCTGTTAAAACTCAGTTATCTGGCTTAGACCCAATACAGCACTATCCAGTATTTACCAACTTCAGGACTAATGGCCTAACCATGAATATTCTGTCAGTGGGAATTTAAAATGCATATAAAAGATCCCTTGCTGCTAATGGAAAAATGTAGCAGGTTTCCTCTAAGACTGTGTAAAAAAATGTTTGATTTCCAATAGCTGATTATAATTATTAATAAATCAATGTGCTCTAGTGGTGTTGTTAACCAAAACAATATACTTTATACTTTTTTCTAAACCAGAAAGTGGAAATTCAGTAAAATGATTGTTTACAGAAACTCTGTGATAAATAATTACAAGTAATTTCAGTGGCCAAAAACTATTTACTGGGAAGATTAAATATGTACTGGGGCCTAATTCACAAAGGTCTCTTAGGCTCTGTTAGACATCAAAGCATCCTCTTTGCCAGTCTTTTAGCATTGCACTGCAATATCGCAAAGTTATGAGAGTTTAGTGAATTAGGCCCCTGGGCCCCGTTCCACGAAAGAAATGTAGCTAAGGTTAATTGTAGTGATTTAAGGTGAGTTTTACAACTGGCACCGTAAACTTTACAGCCGTTCCACAATGCAACCTTACAGTAGTCGTAAGTGCCCCTTTAATTATTAATAGATTCTTTGCAAAGAAGTGCGAATTAGTTAAATAATAAATTGTTTACTGACTTTTCGGAACATGTTGAATGTATTCATTGGTATGGGACAACCATGAAGTAACTTGTCAATTTATTCGGTAAGCGATATTTGCCAAATGCATAAGACATAAAAGTTATCTCCCTTATTTTCGTGTGAAGGTCGTTAGACTGTTTTTTATCGATCACAGAGTTTCATAAAAGGTATTTGGTATATATTAGATCCATTTTTACACAAAGAGTTAGTATCCTTCTTAGAAAATTATCAAATCGTCATCTAACTGCCATTTGACAGCTACGTTAGTGGCTTACAATTGCCTCATACCAATTGTAAATTTTCACTGTAATTTACAATGATAGTAAGCTAAGCCGCGTCGTGGAATGGGCTGACGATCGTAGAAAAAATTTAAGGTCTCAATGGTAGGTATTTACGCTTCGTGGAACGAAGCCTAGTTCATTAGCTACCACTGAGAAAAGTTCAAGGGATGTGGTCAGAGTGCAGGTACAAATAAAATAAACATAAAATAAATTAATCCCAAGCTTCAAAGAAAGTATACTGTCTGGCTAAAAATTAAATATTTGAGAAGAAAAATCTTAATGTCAAGATACGAGAACTAGTTACTAAAATTAAAGATGTATAATTCGATGACTCTAGACAAGACAAAACTCTAGACAAAATGGAGTCATGGTACACAAAAAATAAGGAATGCTGTATAAAAGCATTAATACAAATAAAATGTCAAATGATGGATAAAACGATTATTATCAAATGCTCTCACTGTTCATGGCTGTATAAATACATATATCATCATCCATCGGAGGTGGATCCAGAATTTGAGTTTGTTCAAAGCAAATGAGCTGAACTCCCAAAGGGATCGAGATTTGTAAAGGTTTTATGAGCGTGCATGCTCCCCAGAAAAGTTTGAAATACAGATGCTCAGAGATGTGTTTTCAGGACAATTGTTGATGATGAATTTTAAAAAAAAACCCCAGAAAGCCACTAAACTGGCACTTTAAAGGGGTGTAGGGACGGGATCCTTGTGAAAGTACTGAGCTTTGTTCAACTTCTCTCTCACTAACCATTAACAACTACTCCAGCCAATGCACCACAACTGGTACATCAAAGGCCGTGGTATGTGCTATCCTGTCTATGGGATGGTGCATGTAAAAGATCCCTTGCTGCTAACTGAAAAGAGTAGCCCATGAAGTGGCAACAGTGAGTTTCCTCCCTTAATATCTATGTGGTCCTTAACCATATGTCTGACACCATATAACCATAAATAAAATGTGTTGAGTGCGTCATCAAATAAACCATTTCCATTATCAACTAACCATTGTTCTCAACAGCCAGCCTGCATGCATGCCCCTGGACTCTGTCCCCAGCAATATCGGAGGTCAAGGCCCAGGGGGCACGTGCTTGAACCTTTTGAAAATAGACACACATTAATACGCTACTCAGTCAGTCAGACAGCCCAGCAGCTAGCTGAGGTGTGTACCTAGAACAGCATGCTTAAACCTTTAAAATTGGATGTAAGCAGAAACATTAAGTTAAAAGGAAAAATAAAATAGCCACATTACCAAATGCACTTACTGCTGCATACAAGATGTTTACTGAAAACATCCAGATTTGGGTTCCTGTTGTGATGTGGTTTTCATGGAGTGCGTTGTTCTTCGAGGAAGCCTGTTACTTCTCTAATTCAATTTTTTCTCTTTCTCTTTTCTTTCTGCTAGAATACTGATATTCTCATATGAAGTGTTTGTAATGTGTGCATTACGTGAATCCTAACAAAATTACAAACTTTACATAACGAGGTTAGCTGTGTCTAAGCTGTTATGATTCTCGCAAATGGGTGAGATTTTCTGATAAGGCTCAACAGGGCATTCGCTCAACGGCGGAAAGAGAAAGAAAGGAATGTTTGTTTGTGATCTTCTACCCCAGCACCTTGCTTAGTGAAAGAATGAACGAATGTTTAATGACACCCCAGCACCTTGCTTAGTGAAAGAATGAACGAATGTTTAATGACACCCCAGCTGCTTAGTGAAAGTTACATAATTGTGGAAAGAAATAAGGAATCACATCAATGGTAACAGCAAATTTATACCAACTGCAACTAAAACCCTTGTCCATAGTGTGAGGAAGTTAAATGTGTTATGGGCTTTTATTCGTACATTTCTGACATTGTATCACATGTCACATTATTTATTTCATTTCAACTTATTTCCGTGCTTATATCCAATTAAGGTTCAAGCAAACTGTCCTGGGCACGCACACCACAGCAGTCTGTGCTGTCTGTTCAGAGCAGTGGGTTAGTTGTTAATTGTTAGTGGTTAGTGAAAGAAAAGAGGGTCTAGTGGTCTTACCCCTACCCATTGAGTCATTAAAACTCGCTCTAGGTAAGAGCCGGTACCGAGCTGCGAACCCTGTACCTACCAGCTTTGTGTCTGATGGCTTAGACACGACACCACCGAGGCCCAGTGTCACATTATTGCATTTTATATGGACATGACCATTCATCCTAGTATGGACTTAAATTTTATCTAGAATACAAAGTATTCCCATATTTTTGTGGGTGGAGGTAAACATTTATAACTTTTACACAAATTTGTTCACTTAAATGTTTTATAAACACATATAATAATGTTCATACATGAATCTGTAAGTCTTATTTTCATCTGGTTTTCTAATTTGTATGATATTTTAGATCAGTTAATGTTGATTAAAATTAGGCAAATTTTTTTGTAGTCTGACAAGAATCGCTTTTGGAAAGGAACTACAATTCATATCGTAATATTTCGTGATTTTCATTAATGATAAAACGGTCAAATTTATTTTCAAATTAGCTGTCACAATCCGCTATACATTCCTGAAAAGTGACCACAATTTTCTGCCATTGTTGTCAAGTGTATTTTTTGTGCCGGGGTGTCGTTAAACATTCATTCATTCATTCATTGTTGTCATGTGAAAATATTAGCAGAAAACCACTTTTTCAAATCAAAATTTCCAGATGTCTCTCATGCAAAAATCCCCATAACTAAAGCGGCTGTTGTCAAGATTATATAGTTTTAATCAGTGTTGTTCTATTTTTATTTTGGTCAGTGCCGTGGGCAAAATAGCAGGAAATGTGAATTGGGGAATGCATTGTATACAGTCTACAGTGTGTTGACTTGTGTGATTTCAGACATGTATTGAACTTCAGGAGATATCTTCCACTGAACTACATTCCAACACCCATCCCTTAGAAGCTGAGATGTCTTTAAACAAACTTTCCATTCTTTTCTGTATCTGTATCGGTTTAAACATATCCTGTCTGTGGGATGGTGCATATAAATGATCTCTTGCTGCCTATGGAAAAATGTTGCAGGTTTCCTTTCTAAGATTCTATGTTAAAATTTGACATCCAATAGCTGATCTGTGTGCACTGGTGGTGTCGTAAAACAAAACAAAGTGTTTAAACTATGTGCTGAGATGTCTTTAAACAAACATTCCTTGTCTTCCCATTAATTAAGTCGGATGTTAGTGCTGAAGAGAAAAGTAAATGCCAAATGACTTGCATAGCTCAACACAGACATTGTAAAACTTTATGTACAACACTAGTTAGAAATGTTTAATTTGTGACAAAGGTAGGGTTGGTGGTATGTTAAGAGTTAGGATGGAGTATGTACATGTAGTACAGGAAATTTGCATTCCATGGAAGTACAGTGTACATGTTTACAGCAAACGATGATGTTAGGGTTCGTTAAATAATTAACTTTTTTTGGTTGAGAGTGTGCGTCATTTTGGGTGCTGATTACAAATCAATTGGAATTTTAAAATTCCAATGACATTTGACCCCCAGAACCTTAATTTATTCAAAATGGCGGCCATTTTCTCACTGATTAAGATTAATATAGTATGTAATATATCATTGTAGATGTTTTTCAGGTCAAGGAATTTGAAACTCACACTTTTAGAGTGATAAAAGGCTTAGTGACAAGAGTATGTAACATTCACAAAAACAATCTCTAACATTTTGCTAATTAAAAGTTCTGGTTCTCATATTCAGGAAAGGATGTAGCTCAGTGGACTTGGGTTTTTTTTCCTGTTCCAACCATTGCTCCATGACTGACAAACCAAAGACTGTTATCAACTGTCCTGTCTATGGAACAGATCCCTTGTAGCTCCATTGGGCTATTTCACGTTCCAGACAGTGCACCACAACTGGTGCAACAAAGGTTATGGTATGTACTATCCTGTGTGTGGGAATGAATGAATGTTTAACGACACCCCAGCACGAAAAATATATCAGCTATTGGGTGTCAAACTATATTAATGCAAACAAATAAGGTGATGATCAACATCAATATAAAAATTCAAGATTTAAATAAAAACAGTGTAAAGAAATGTGCAAAAATATAAATATCACAAATAGAAAGAAAGAAAGAAATGTTTTATTTAATGACGCACTCAACACATTTTATTTACGGTTATATGGCATCGGACATATGGTTAAGGACCACACAGATTTTGAGAGAAAACCCGCAGTCACCACTACATGGGCTACTCTTCCGATCAGCAGCAAGGGATCTTTTATTTGCGCTTCCCACAGGCAGGATAGCACAAACCATGGCCTTTGTTGAACCAGTTATGGATCACTGGTCAGTGCAAGTGGTTTACACCTACCCATTGAGCCTTGCGGAGCACTCACTCAGGGTTTGGAGTTGGTATCTGGATTAAAAATCCCATGCCTCGACTGGGATCCGAACCCAGTACCTACCAGCCTGTAGACTGATGGCCTACCACGACGCCACCGAGGCCGGTCGATATCAACAGATAGATACTGACTTTTACTAAAAATTTCAATTTGTGCTGTATTGGCCATTCTCAAAGAGAATGTTACACCCCTGCACCACGCACAGGGGTGTGTGTGGGATGCTTATATAAAAGTTCCTTGATCCTTACTATATGTCTGATGCCAAATAACCATAATCAAAAATGTGTTCCAGGCATGGATAAATAAAATGGGAATGGGATTTTTTTTTAATGTGCACATTCAGAGCAAGCTGTTGTAGCACACGCCTGTCCTGGGCATAAGTACCAGCCTCAGCCAGTTCCTCTGTCCAGGACAGGAAGGGGGTGGGGGGTGAAGGGGGGACCGCCTGCACTGGCAGGTGCAAGGGAGCACCAGCAGTCCAACTGTAGTTGGTGACAGGCGGGAGGTGGTATGGTGCTATGTAATTTGTAATGTCCCGTAGGATTAAGCCAAACGGGAAATGGTGCACATTTTAATGAAGGAAGTTTGGTGCAATTCCTTCCTTCCTTCCTTCAAATAGCCATAGGGGCGAGACGTAGCCCAGTGGTACAGTGCTCACCCGATGCGTGGTCGGTGTGAGATCTATCCACATCATGCAGTGGGCCTATTGGGCTATTTCTCATTCCAGCCAGTGCACCACGACTGGTATATCAACGGCTATAATATGTACTGCCCTGTCTGTGGGATGGTGCATATAAAAGATCCCTTGCTGCTAATCGGAAAGAGTAGCTCATGAAGTGGAGACAGCAGATTTCCTCACTCAATATCTGTGTTGTCCTTAACCATATGTCTGATGCCATAAAATGTGTTGAGTGCATCGTTAAGTAAAACATTTCTTTTTTTCTTCTTTCCTTCAAATAGCCATAGTTTAAAAAGGAGCCATTTTGTCAATGAAGAGATTGCCCTGGATTGGCTACCACTGTAACATGTTAGTGACATATGGAGCCTTTCTGATGACTATAATCACATATTAAAGATTTTTTTAAATTAAAAATATCACTGTCTGTACAAATTCTAATGTTTGTAGAAGTCGAAACCGAATTCTACCTTCCAGTAATTCCATACATACAAAAAATATATTTATTATCTACATGGTTCATCATAACCGAGTTAATAATAATCATACAAAGTACATGTGTAATAACAAGTGTAATTTTGGGAAGCAAGATCATAACATGACATTGCTTCCCCAGTCCTAGCTCAGACTGCAATTTGAAATATGAATCATTTCGTCTCCTAGTTGTGGCTGAAACATTTTGAGTTGGGTGTTGTTATTCATAAAGAAAACAACAATAATAATATGGATAATAAAGAAATTATTACACTCGTGTGTGAGTCATACTGATTTTATGAAACTCGTGTCAGGATTCATGTATTACTCTCGCTCTCGCTCAGGCAAGACAAAAATCTTGACACTTGTTTCGTAAAATCAGTATGACACACAAGTTTGTTTAATAATCTCTATATATTACGAAGTAAAATCGAGCATGACTGCTTCAAACATTAATAGCACATGGTTGCAAATACATTGAACATATACAGACACTGGTATTCTAAACAAGAAAATGTATTTAATATGTAATTCTAGTCACCAAAAGGCCATTAGGTCCATAACATCTTACAATGGCTGCAAATACAGGACAGTCCCTTTAAACATATATTCCTTTTCTTTTTAGGGTTAGTTTATGTCACTGGCCATCAGCTACCGTATATCTTCACCTATAAGTCAAATTTTTTTCACCCAAAAATTATTTTATAACTTGGGGGGTCGACTTATAAGAGGGTAAAAAAAATTCACCAAAAAATATTACCGTTTTGGGGATTATTTTACAAGTTTTATTGTTGAAGTATGCCCTGTATTTATACTCAAATATGTTAATTTGACAAATTAATTTTTTATAACCTTTTTGGGGGGGGCATTAGAACGGTTTTGGTTATGCAAAAAGGCATGCGATCTCTCACATGCCAAGAGAACAGTCCACTTAGTTAAAATAACAGTCATCACTGATAGCAAAAATGTAAACAATACTAACTACCTGTTGCCCGAGTTTATTTTGAAATCTGGTCACTGGCATTAATGGTTATTCAAACAATGTTTTGTCGGTGATTAACTTCATGAATATTAGCCTACTGAGCTTTCCCTTTATATAACTTACTGATCTCTGCAGTTCACTAGAGCAATAGGGACATACATAAAAACCAGTGTACTTTTCAGAGTTATCCTCCTTACATGTATTAATATGGCGGCAAAACGTGATTAACTGATACTTTCAGTTTTATTGTAGTGATCTGTTGTCAGTGTTTATAAATAAAGTTGTTGTCTGTGGACAAAACCATGCTGTACAGTGCCATACGGTAACAGCCAAACAGCTTTCACTATCTACTAAGGGAATATTTCGTTTTGATTCTATGTTACTTTTTTGCGATGTACAAAACGTGAAAACCGAAGTTTGTAAAATAATTTCAAATATTGTACATTATTGTTCTCATGTACTGAAAATAAGAAATACTTCAATATTTATAAGTTGTTTTTCATGGGTCGACTTATAAACGGGTCAATTAAAAAAATAAGTTTTCAGGGCTTGAAATTAGGGACTCGACTTATAGCCGAGATCGACTTACAGGCGAAGATATACGGTACTTTTTCTTCACTGAAAGGGATTATCATGGCAGGAAAAGTTTGGGATCAAATTATCATATGACTTTCGCATGAATTGTTTTTGGGTCATATTTATTATTTATGGTACCTAATGACTAAGATATTACCATATAACAGCTGAATTAAGTATCTGAAGGCTCAATTAGTCACATAATCAGGCTAGCCTCTCATCTTGTTGAACCTGGCTCACACATCTTGCAGGGACAAGGTGTCTTAAAACAATTACTGGCAGTAATGACATAAAAATCTGCGGTCACAATGTGTCGTCTTGTGAAGATAATAACCCATTCTTCTTCAGTGAATTTTTTTTTGGAAAACAATAATAAAATGGATAATAAAGAAATTATTACACTCGCGTGTGAGTCATACTGATTTTATGAAACTCGTGTCGGGATTCATGTATTACAATCCCTCTCGCTCAGGCAAGACAAAAATCTTGACACTTGTTTCGTAAAATCAGTACGACACACAAGCTTGTTTAACCTTTAGACTACTGGATTAATTTTTAACAAAAACCACGTTGAGTGGGTACAAGTTTATAATTTTTACTCACATATATTCACTTAAATGTTTGATAAATACATGAAATAAAGTTCATATATGAATTGGTAAGTATTATTTTCGTGTCTTTTTTTGTATTTTTTATTATTTTAGATCGGCTAATGGTGATTAAAATTAGGCAAAAAATCGAAAAAGTTGCGTTTACTTACGGGCATTTGTGGCCAGCTGTCCAGTATTTATGTCCATTATTCCCGATAACAGTGGTTTTCTGACCAGAATTTTTTTTTAAACCCGAACTACGATTCATATTGCAATATTTGGTAATTTTCGTTGTTGGTAAAACGATCAAATTTATTATCAAATTAGCTGTTACAATCAGCTATCGATCCCTGAAAATTACCGCGACGTGCCGCCATTGTTGTCAAGCGAAAATACTTGCCGAAAACCACTTTTTGAACTCAAAATTTCAAGGTATTTTCAATTGAAAAAATCAAAACAAAAACCACCATTTTGAAAAAAAATCTTTTTTCTTTAATTATATTTCCGTTTCCGGTGAGTGTCGTGTGCAAAACGGCGGGAAATATGAATTGGGGAATGCACTGTATACAGTGTACAGTATATCGACTGACGTGACGTCGGGCGAGATATCTCGCCTGCAGTAGTCAGAAGGTTAATAATCTCTATATACTGTAAATCATGAAATTAATGCCAGCAAGTAATTAATGCACTTCCACGCAATAATAACTTGACGCATTTTGTTTAGTCTCATTCCCACTACAAAAAATGTGCAGGATTTTACTATAATACTTCTAAATAAAATAAAACTTTTATAATATAAAGATGAAACAAAATACAAAAACAATTTTTGTTAAACGTCTTTTTGTGAATACTTCAAGAATCTTTCTTTCGTTTCGATGTTGCCATTCTATTTTCACTTTCCTGGAATATCATAGCGGTTATATAATACAGAGATGTTCCAAATGTTTTGTTTTTAAAAAGCTCATTTCGCGATGTGAGTATTTTTCAAATTTTCTTACACTTCTGGATTACTGTATACAGTTAAACTGTTTTGAACATTTATAAAATTATAATCAACAAATTTTATTACTAAATATATTCCTTTAAAAATGAAACAGTAGAAAATTATATAACCGTAACCAACAATTCGTGCATATTTCTTCAAACCATTTGGCTCGACTCTATACATGGCATTTAATTTAGACTGGTCGCAAGTTGTCACTGTTGCAATATATCGCATTTGTTAACGTCTATTCCTGTGCTGCGCATCAAGTGTATAAAATCAGTCTAAAACATTTGTTAGAATAATACGTCTGCGTTCGCATGAAATATTGTACCCTGTAATAGCGACCCGTTTACCTTTTATTCCTACTGGTGGATTAATTAGAAGCAATCACCACACAAAAGTACGAGGCATATCCTTAACAATAAGGTGTAGTTATACTAATTACACTACTTTAAGTAATTAGGGCTTCCTGGTTGACCCACCATGCGATTAGCTTTAGGTTATGTAGTAGCTGTGAAAACAACTACTGACTTCTTTTAACATGAAAGATGAAGCCCAAACAATATAATAACAACACAACTGGTTTTTATGTGATGTGGACTTTTGCCCGACGCATTAATAAAAATATGCATTTTTGTTCACTCATGTACGGACGCAATAATATCATGACGTATTAATTACATGATTTACAGTATTACGAAGTAAAATGAAAAATGACTGCTTCAAACATTAATAGCACATGGTTGCAAATACATTGAACATATGTAAACACTGGTATTCTAAACAAGAAAATGTATTTAATATGTAATTTTAGTCACCAAAAGACTGTTAGGTCGATAACATCTTACAATGGCTGCAAATGCAGGACAGTTCCTTTAAACAAATATTCGTGGGTTTTTTAGGGTTAATTTTATGTCATTGGCCATCAGCTATTTTTTCTTCACTGAAAGGGAAATATTCTGGCAGGGAATATAGTTTGGGATCAAATTATCATACAACGACCTTTGCATTCCATTCATTTCAACTTATTTTCATGCTTATATCCAATTAAGGTTCAAGCACGCTGTCCTAGGCACACACTTCAGCTATCTGGACTGTCTGTCCAGGACAGTGGGTTAGTTGTTAGTTGGTTAGTGGTTAGTGAGAGAGAAGAGGGTGTAGTGGCCTTACACCTACCCATTGAGCCCTTAAGACCTCGCTCTGGGTTGGAGCCGGTACCGGGCTGCGAACCCTGTACCTACCAGTCTGTAGTCCAATGGCTTAACCACTACGCCACCGAGGCCGGTCGACTTTTGCATGAATTGTTTTTGGGCCATATTTACTATTTATGGTACCTAATGACTAAGATATTACCATATAACAGCTGAATTAAGTATCTGAAGGCTCAATTAGTCACATAATCTTGCTAGGCTCTCATCTTGTTTAAACTGGCTCACACATCTTGCAGGGACAAGGTGTCTTAAAGCAATTACTGGCAGTAATGACATAAAAATCTGCGGTCACAATGTGTCGTCTTGTGAAGATAATAACCCATTCTTCTTCAGTGATTTTTTTTTGGCACTCAGTCTTAGATTGTCTGTTGTTTTATCTGCCTACCCATTCATTCATTTTGGACATTTATCATTCCACCTATAAGTCTAGCTGTCGTTACATCCATCCATCCATCCATCCATCCATCCATCCCAATATCCATCCATCAATCCATCCCAATATCCATCCATCAGTCCATCCCAATATCCATCCATCCATCCATCTATCCCAATATCCATCCATCCATCCATCCCAATATCTATTTAATCATCCATCCATAACTAGCCATCATTCTATCCACCCATTCATCCCAGTATCCCTTCATCCCTTCATCCCTTCATGCATGCATCCATCCATCCATCCATCCATCCATCCATCCACCATCCATCCATGCATCCACCATCCATTTATCCATACATAACTTCTGGAATTGGGGATCAAACTGCTCATTTCAGAAGTAATAAGTAGTCTTTGACTACCTAGGTCCGTACAAAATGTTGTATATCTTTTTACAGGTATCTCATACATGTTTCAAGCACAAGGCTATTTAACACAGTGGTACAGATGAAATAAAATTGCATACATTTTGTGCCCAAATGAAACTAATTGTTTTTACAACTAACATACTCACATTTATCACCAACCACAGGACTTGTGGTGTTAATTTCTCTATCAAAAGTTGGGTGGGTGCACCTCGAACTTTGACCCAGCTGGAAGTTATTTGGTTTAGTACTACCTTAACTTATTTTAAGACTAGGCTACATATTTACTATTTATCATATGATTATTGCAACACTTGGTTTAGATAATGACAGAAGAAACCCAGATAATAGGAAGAAATCATTTATATATGCACTTTCTCATTGTACTTAAAGGTAGACTAAACTTCAACAAGAGCCTTATGTGTTGGAAAGATGCATATCCGGACCACCAACACATACTGACACTTTAAAAAATAAATTTAAAAATGCATAATTTTAGAGTTAATAAAAAAAAAACATGATTATTCCTGCTAACTGGGGGCAGTCATTTTGTTTCGTTTTTGTGATGTCCGGTGGTATAGCTTGGGGCGAAGTGACGTCAGCTCCATCCAACTTCTCTATTATGCACAGTGTAAACAAACGCTCTTAATTTACGACAAGGCGCTTCACTTTCATCAACCTGACTTGTAAAACAACATAAATGACTTGATAGTATAATAAACTATAATAAATATATTTCAATTTGCGTCAATATAACGAAACAGAGTTATAGTATTTTTTTTCTTTTAAAAAATCCAAAGAAAAAATGCATATTATTAGGCCTATTGTTAGGATACGTTCGAGCAAAAACGACCACTCATGATACCCAAGTGATAATGTTCTTTTCTTTGGGACTACGTAATTGGTCAGTTTTGTGATTTTAGATAGGAAAGTCTACTTAATCAAGGGTTTTACAGAATTACTTACAGTAATAAAGCAGGACGGCTGGTAATGTCCATTACGAATTGAGGTTATCACACAATACCCTGTGATCTTAATAAGAGAGGCACGTCTTTTTAGTGTGTCTAGACAGTGTCTGGGGACCGTCTAAATATACACCTGCCAATCAGGAACCACAGGTACAGGCCACAGAAAGAAAAGACCAATTAACCAAAACAACACTCCCGATTATTATTTCAGTAAATTGGTTAATTTATGTACAAAACATAATACATTTATTTCAACACTTTGACAATGGTGGTTTATTTTGTATTGAAAAATAATATATAAATTGTTGCTGGCTTACTGGGATGGCTATTATTACAGAACATTGCGATGTATCTGCAAAAATCAGGATCATATCTTGCATACTGATGCATACAGGACCATCAAACCTCACATGTAGGAACAACTTGGGATGGCGGTGTGTCACATACTATTACTAGGTCACTGTGACCTTCTTTTCACGGTCTACTGCACATAACAGTAAATCCTTGTTCGGACCATATTTTGCATACAGATCATTACAGGACCATCAAACCTCATGTGTAGGAACAACTTAGGATAATGGTGTGTCGCATACTATTACTAGGTCACTGTAACCTTCTTTTCACGGTCTACTGCACATAACAGTAAATCCTTGTCTGGACCATATTTTGCATACAGATCATTACAGGACCATCAAACCTCACGTGTAGGAACAACTTAGGATAATGGTGTGTCACATACTAGGTAACTGTGATGCAAATAAATCAAATAATTTGTCTATATTCTGAACATCATAGGATTCATTAATATCTATGGTTTTCCATTAAACTCCTGATGGGCGTATCATGTACCTCACCGGTACTCTTGTTTGTTAATGCAAATTGTAGGGCGCCATTTACAAGGAGATAACGTACCTCACCGGTACTCTTATTTGTTAATGCAAATTGTAGGGCGCCATCAAGGAGATAACCTCACGGGTATTCTTGTTTGTTAATGCAAATTGTAGTACCATTTACGCCGTATTACTCTTGTTTGTTAATGCAAATGGGGCACCATTTACAAGGAGATAACGTACCTCACGGGTACTCTTGTTTGTTAATGCAAATTGTAGGGCACCATTTACAAGGAGATAACGTACCTCGCCGGTACTCTTGTTTGTTAATGCAAATTGTAGGGCGCCATTTACAAGGAGATAACGTACCTCACCGGTACTCTTGTTTGTTAATGCAAATTGTAGGGCGCCATTTACAAGGAGATAACGTACCTCACAGGTACCGGTTAATGCAAATTGTACTATTTACAAGGAGATAACGTACCTCACCGGTACTCTTGTTTGTTAATGCAAATTGTAGGGTGCCATTTACAAGGAGATAACGTACCTCACCGGTACTCTTGTTTGTTAATGCAAATTGTAGGGCGCCATTTACAAGGAGATAACGTACCTCACGGGTACTCTTGTTTGTTAATGCAAATTGTAGGGCACTATTTACAAGGAGATAACGTACCTCACCGGTACTCTTGTTTGTTAATGCAAATTGTAGGGCGCCATTTACAAGGAGATAACGTACCTCACCGGTACTCTTGTTTGTTAATACAAATTGTAGGGCACCATTTACAAGGAGATAACAAGTTATGCAAAAAGGAGATGGGTTGCCTGAATTTATTTTCAATTCTCAGAAGCCTGACCAATACAATGTGAATTCATTTGATAACCTATGGCATTTCTATTCTCTAGCTATAAATTTGCCCTGAAGTTAAAGTTTGTTTTGTTTATAGACACTACTTTTTTTTATTGATTGTTGGCTATATTGGATGTCAAACAGTTGGTAATTCTGACATATAGTCTGCAGTTAAAGTTTGTTTGATTAATTATTGGTTATTGGATCTCTGTATTCTGACAGATACATGTAGTCTTAGAGCAGAAACCGGGGCGGCATTTAGCTCAGTTGGTTGAGTGCTTGCTTGAGGTGTTTGCGTCGCAGGATCGAACCATCTCTGTGGATCCATTCAGCTTATTGGGTTTTTTTTCTCTCATTACAACCAGTGCACCACAACTGGTCAAAGACCATGGTATGTGTTTTCCTGTCTCTGGGAAAGTGCTTATAAAAGATCCCTTGCTGCATTAGGAAAAATGTAGGGGGTTTTCTCTGATGACCATGAGTCGGAAATTACTAAATGTTTGACTTCCTCTACTGTTTTCAATTAGCAGCAAGGGATCTTTTTTATGCACTTTCTCAAGATATACCAGTCTTTGATGTACCAGTTTTTGGAAATGTAGTTCAGTAATAAAATGCTTACAGTGTTCGAAATAAGCACTTATCCATTTATCCTAACAAGTAATAATCTGCTTGGACAAAAGAAAGAAAGAAATGTTTTATTTAACAAAGCACTCAACACATTTTATTTATGGTTATATGGTGTCACACATATGGTTAAGGACCACACAGATATTGAGGGATGAAACCCGCTGTCTCTTCATGGGCTACTCTGTTCGATTAGCAGCAAGGGATCTTTTATATAGGATAGTATATACCAGTCATGGTGCACTGGCTAGAGCGAGAAATAGCCCAATGGGTCCACTGACGGGGATCAATCATAGACCGACCGCGCATCAAACAAACACTTTACCACTGGGCTACTTCCCACCCCCTTGATTTACCAGTTGTGCATGGGGCACTATAGATGGGATGAGGGAAAGAATGGATCCATTGATGGGGTTTGATCCTATGACAAAAGCACCTTGGATGAATATACCAACTGAGCTAGATCCTGTACTTCATCAGATGCATAGGGACGGGACCTATCCCAGTGGTAAAGTGCTCGCTTGATGCACAGTCGGTGGCCCCATTGGGCTATTTCTCGTTCCAGCCAGTGCACCACGACTGGTGTAACAAAAGCTGTGATATGTACGATCCTGTCTATGGGATGGTGCATATTAAAGATCCCTTGCTGTTAATCAAAAAGAGTAGCCCATGAAGTGGTGACAGCGGGTTTCCTCTCTCTATATATATCTGTGTGGTTCTTAACCACATGTCTGATGCCATATAACTATAAATAAAATGTGTTGAGTGCGTCGTTAAATAAAACATTTCCTTCCTTCCTTCATCAGGTGCATGTGCAGGAAGTTAGGTAGGGAGGGATCTAAACTGAAGTTTATAGGGGTGTTTGAGTCATGCTTCCCTGGAAAATGTATTGAAAAAAAAGGGGAACATTTGCTTGAGTAAGGAAGGGTTTAAACACCTGAAACCTTTCCCTACACACGTGCCTGTTCATATTCATCCTTATGTCTGGGAATTCCCACTTGCTCGCTCATCTCTTGATACTAACAGAGCTGTTTGACCAGTTCTTGAATCTCTCAGCCATATGTGTTTTTCCCTGCACCATGCACTTAAAAACACGTTCACTGTAATTGGGGCAATTTCTTGAAAAGGAATTTGTTGTTGATTAATACGTATTGATTGTTGTAATGGCCTCACTTGCTGTACATTATCCCATCTCAGTGGAACGATGGATATTTACATGCATTGATAGTACAGACACATTTCTTTACGATGGATGCTCATGCAGTATACAAAACAACCTTTATCAGTCCTTCATATATGAGGTGCACAATTGCACTTTGCACCCTCGAGGTGGTGGGATTTAACTCAGTTAGTTGAGTGCTCGCTTGAGGTGCTTGCTTCACAGGATCAAACAACCTTGGTGGATCCATTACTGATTTTTTTTTTCTCATTCCAACCAGTGCACCACAACTGGTCAAAGGTTGTTGTATGTGCTTTCCTGTTTGAGAAAGTACATATAAAAGATCCCTTGCTATATTACGAAAAAATGTAGCATGTTTGCTCTGTCAGAATTACCAAATGTTTGACATCCAATAGCTGATGATTAATTAATTAAGAGAGGAGGGAAGGAAATGTTTCATTTAACAATGCACTCAACACATAATTAAGACAGGAAACCTGCTACATATTTCCATTAGTAGCAAGGGATCTGTTATATGCACCATCACACAGACAGAACAGCACATACCACAACCTTTGATATAGCAGTTGTGATGCACCGGCTGGAATGAGAAATAGCCTACACACATGTAAGACATAAACAGGCTTTGTAAATTCAGCACAGTGTTTTTTTAACAGCCGATTCGATTCGACTCTATTTAATTTTTCATTCCTCTGGAAGTTTGTTAAAACTGCTTGTTCAAGGAGAACATGTAATTTGATTTGTTTGCGGTTCTTTGCTTGTCTTACATGTCCATCATGGATGTTTGTAAAGCTTCTATTTGATTATCATTCTGTGGTGTAGAAAATTAGAGCTTTATACGACTCTGATGTTTAATGCAAAAATGGCATGAAAACAAAATTGTTTGGACTGGTGTTTGTGCATATGTAAGAAATGTCTTAAATTTTTTTATTTTATGAGAATTGTGGGGGTGTATGAACAAAATAAAAACACAATGAATTTACACTTAGCAAACCTAATTATAGTTAAAATATTTCTTTTTATCTTAAATTGGATAAATTTAAATAAAATTAGCATTGCTGATCATGGAACATTCTGTAGGTTCCTTACAACAAATCAATACTGGTTGCTGATAAAGTTAACATTTTTCACTAAAACTGGTTCCAGGCAGTACATATAAAAAGTGTGATATCTTTCATCCAGTCTATCTACAATAGAGTATGGTGTCAATAAATTAAATTTAAAGTGAACTAAATTAACAAAGGTTGTAATGGGTTGGGGGATTTTTCAATTTAAAAATGCTTATTTTTACAACAAAAGAAAAGAGAAAGAACCGTTCCCCACAATTACATTTTTGTATTGTACAGATGTTGGTTTTAACATTTAGTGTACATTCGGTAGCATTAAAAGTGTATTCATTTATTGAAAACTGAAATTAATGTGAGCAATATATTAAAACAAACATTTAGAAAAATATCAGCACAATAATTAATTACTTAACACAATATTTTTATACACCTATCTTTGGCAGGTTATAATATTGTATAGCAATGTCTGTCCATCCATCCGTCCATGAACATTTGGTTTCCATGACATATCTTTCTTGTCAGTTCATATAGGATCAGCAAACCTTGTATGCATGTACAGATTGGGATGGTGGTATGTCACATACTGTATATAAAAAAAGGTTTGTTTGTTTGTTTAATGACACCACTAGAGCACAGTGATTAATTAATCAATCATTAGCTATTGGATGTCAAACATTTGGTAATTCTGATATATAGTCATCAGAAGAAACCGGCTACATTTTTCTTAATGCAGCAAGGGATCTTTTATAATACTTTGCTAATGAAGGAAGGAAATGTTTTATTTAACAATGCACTCAACACATTTTATTTACGGTTATATGGTTAAGGACCACACAGATATTGAGAGAGGAAACCCCCTGTTGCCACTTCATGGGCTACTCTTTTTGATTAGCAGCAAGGGATCTTTTATATGCACCATGCCAAAGACAGGATAGCACATACCACGGCCTTTGATATACCAGTTGTGGTGCAATGGCATTTGCTAATGATCCCCTATTCTGAATAAATAAGAACTATATTTAAGAAAAATGTTTCAGATTTATCTTATCACCTTAAAGTAACATTTACTTGTATGATAATGCTTGTTTAAATCAGGGTGGTTCACAAACTTTGGTTAAGTGTGCACTTGAGATTAAAGAGCAACAAAATGGGAAACCAGATGTGTGGCTCTGAACATACCGGTATTGATAAGTAGCAGGAGAAAATCTTGAGTACTTGAGGATACAAACTGATACTACTATTCTGAGCGGCAGCTCTGTCCATTATTGTCAGTGTCGGCAAGATTCATTGTTCATAAAAACTGATAAATTAAAAACAAAATCTACTTTCACTGAGGGCTAAAAAAATATTTTGTTTCCAGGAACATATACATGGAAAACAATTAAGTAGAGTAGGTCAGCGATAAAATCAGACTTTAGTTTTAATTTGATCTACAGGTATATGTTAAAACACTTTTCTAAAAAAAAAATGATATTGTCCTTCCCACATGCAATGCTTTTTTTTATACTACGGAATTTACTACAAGTTATTTATTTCTGAACTGGTTGTTTTCTAAATTGCATACAAAAATAGTATAGTTTTGTTATTTCCAAAACACTTTTACTTTTCTTCTTACATCAAATGAAGCTAAAAGTATTTACTTTTTCTTTCTTTTTTAGGACTATAAATGATTTCATTGGAAAATGTTAACATTGTCATCAAATATCGAATTGATTTGGTTTCAGGCAATTTTCAAGACTAATTAATTTTGCCTACAAATATAAATGCACAAACATAATTAGTTTTATATAAGAAAAGATATTTTTACACACTCGGTGAGAACATCATTTGTTATTAATGATAACACACTAATAACACACATCCATGTGATATCAATATAAAGACATTCCATTGGCTGCTCCTATAGGCAATGACCAGATCAGCCTAACCATACCATGCATCCAATGAAAAAAGTATGATCAAAATTGATTACTTTGTGACATGTAAGTTAATATAACCTGAAATTGATTATTGTGCGATGCACAAGTTAACTGGAAGCACAAGACGGTACTTAAATAGGTTTTAGTTGAAGAACACATTTAAATTAAGCTATTTCAAACCAGGTTTTTGAGCATATCTACGACATTGAATACTGTTTTTATACCATTTATTTTACAACTCATTTAAAAACACATGTAATTTGCTTTTTGCTTGTTAGATACATAAGAAAAATGGTATATCTAACAGCCACTCATGTAATATTAATTTTTTAAATTTATTTAATGACACATGAGGACATTTTAAACTATAGTTGCTATTGTGTATATTAGTGACAGTTTAAGATAATAAGACAGTGTAAGTGGAGATTCAGAGAGGAAAACTGCTGTTGTCACTTAAGTATAAATGTATTCTACTAAAAAGATCGAAACAAATGTTATGAATCTTTTATGAATTCATGTACGGTGAAACTCCTTTAAACTGGTCCCTGTGTAAACTGAAATTTCCTTAAAACTGGATATTTTTCACATATGACTACAACACATAACCTTTCTAAACTGGATACCCTTAAACCAGGCCTTTTTATTTGCTCCCATGGGTGTCCGGTTAAGAGGTGTTTCACTGTATTTACCAACATAATTTATTCTCCACAAATTACCAAATGATTGAATATATATTATATTATAGTAAACAACTTAAACAATGTTCCGGATGATAATTGTACATTACTGTTGTATATATTAATTAATATGCTTATTAAAGCTATAATTAACATAACTATAAATATTCATCTCATATGTTTAGCATATTAAATGTAAATACCCTAGCATAAAGAAACCTTTCTTCCTTTCTTTTCCTTTTCTTTAAAGAACCTGAAGAGATACAAGATAAATGTTGATATAAATACATTTATTGATTGTTTGCTGTTAGTCCGAAAACATTAATCAAAACACTGTGGTGTTTGGATCAGTGTAATTGCTATCTTGCCATCACAGTATACCCTCATCCAACAGGAGGGTGTGTGACTGATCGGTAATGGGAAAGTCCGGATGAGTTGACAAGCAAAATGAGCTGACAGGTAAAGGAATGTTTTGACAAGTTGAATGGTGACCGACAGGTGTTGGGGGGAAAATCCTCAGTAATTTGCTTGTTGTTAGATATTAAATGGCGTCAGACCACACATATTGAGGGAGAAAACCCGCTGTTGCCACTTCATGAGCAGTTTTCAGTTAGCAGCATGGTATCTTTTATGTGCACCATCCCATAGACAGAATAGCACATACCACAGCCTTTGATATACCAGTGCACTGGCTGGAGCGAGAAATAGCCCAATGGGCCCACTGATGGGGATCGACCCTAGACTGAGCGATTTACCACTGGGCTGCATCTTTAAGAACAAGTGGTGAATTTTATTTTAATTTGATGAAATAAATTCATGTAATAATTATTGTTATGTGAAAATAACTAGGATTCTGCAAGTTTTGAAGTTTAATCAATAATTTGGCAAATTTTGTTTTGCTCACCCAGAGCTAAGCCCTATGTTTGTTTTATATTTATTTTCATGCTGGTATCCAGTTAAGGTTCAAGCAGCCCTCTACATTGCGACCGATTTGGTCAGATATGCAACCATTTGTTTTCATTTGGCAACTAAAACATTTCATGCTATCTATATATAAAAATACAATTAGGCACCATCTGGCTCCTAGATGGAATAGTTAACGTAGAAGGCCGTCAAGTATGCTGTCCTGGGCACACACCTAAGCTATCTGGACTGTCTGGTTAGGAACAGTGGGTTAGTGGTTCATGAAAGAGAAGATGGTGGGCTGGCCTAGCTTACACCCACTCACCAAGTCACTATTCTCATACTGGGTGGAAGGTAGGAAGGAAATGTTTTATTTAATGACACACTCAACTCATTTTATTACGATTATTTGGTTAAGCTAGGAGCACACAGATATATAGAGAGAAAACCCGCTGTCACCACTTCATGGGCTACTCTTTTCGATAGCAGTAAGGGATCTTTTATATGCACCATCCTACAGACAGGATAGTACATACCACAGCCTTTGTTACACCAGTTGTGGAACACTGGCTGGATTGAGAAATAGCCCAATGGGGCCACCAACAGGGATCGATCCTAAACTGACAGCACATCAAGCGGGCGCTTTACCACTGGGCTACGTCTCGCCCACTCGTACTGGGTGGGAGCCAATACCTATTAGCTTTATATCTAATGACTTACATTAATCACTAAACCATTAAGGTCGGTGATAATTTGTTTATTAATAATTGACGTAACCTGTTTGTTAATCATACATTTATAATAAATGTTGCAGAAGTTGAGATTAATTTGTTTTAAAGGTCAAGGACACATAGTTCGAGTCCTTGAGATATATGCCAATGGGAAAGCAGATTCTGTTGAGTAAAAGTTTGTTTTCTTTAACAACACCACTAGAACACACTGATTATTAATCATCGACTACTGGATGTCAAACATTTGGTAATTTTTACAAATAGTCTGAGAGAAGAAACCGGCTACATTTTTCCATTAGTAGATGTCAAACATGTGGTAATTTTTACAAATAGTCTGAGAGAAGAAACTGGCTACATTTTTCCATTAGTAGCAAAGCAATCTTTTATATGCACCATTCCACAGACATATTAGTATATACCACAGCCTTTGATATACTAGTTGTGTTGCACTGGCTGGAATGAGAAATAGCCCAATGGACCCACTGTCAAGGATTGAACCCAGACCGATTGTGCATCAGCCGAGAGTTGGGCTAGGTCACATCCCCTTTCATAAAATAATACACCTGTAAGTCAAGATTTAGTTGTTTTATTTTGTAAACTTTGCACATACATTTTTGTAATGTTTCGCAATTTTACAATTAACTGCACCTTATTGTTATTACGTTCACTCCAGCCAGTGACTGGTATGTTAATTAAAGCCCATGGTATGTGTGTTATCATGTCAGTATATGCTGCTATTTGGATGGTATGAACATGGTATGTGTTATCATGTCAGTATATGCTGCTATTTGGATGGTATGTGTTATCCTGTCAGTATATGCTGCTATTTGGATGGTATGAGCATGGTATGTGTTATCATGTCAGTGATAAATGTCATGATGCTGTAACTGGTATGAGCTGTAGCAGTATTATGTTTATTTAACAGGGGATGAGGGGTTGATGATAAGAATAATATTACAGCATTTTACTTCATTAGCATTCACAAGTTTCTGCAAAACTTAAATACACATAACACTTGTGAATATTGTGTATTTTTGCTTCGTAGTCTGTTTAAAACCACACGGTAAAAGTCTCAATGTTTCGTCAATCAAATGTTGACATCATAAGGAAAAATCTAAACATAAAAACTGAAAAAAAGTTGGGTTTTTTTTAATGATACCACTGGAGCACATCGATTAATTAATCACTGGCTGTTGGATGTCAAACATTTGGTAATTCTGATTCGTAGTTGTCAGAGGAAATCCGCTACATTTTTTTTAAATGTAGCAATGGATTTTTTTATATGCACTTTCCCATAGACCGAAAAACACACACCACAGCCTTTGTCTCGTTGTGGTGCACTGGTTGGAATGAGAGAAAAAACGATAGGCTAAAGTGGTCCAATCTCTGCGACGCAAGCACCTCGAGTGAGCACTCAGCTAAATAAAAACAGGAGTGCAGCATTTAAAACCGTGAGTATAAAACCGTGAGTATAAAACCAATTTGAATGAAATACTAGAGTTACAATAATAATCACTTCACAAGATAAGCTGTCTGGGATGACTAACAACAGAAAATATTCTCCTTGAAAACTATTGTGAATTAAATTTACGGGCATGCTACTTGTATATTGAGTAATTGAGTAATGGTAATGGAAGTCAAAGGCATTTTACATAACTACACTGACAGAAAGGAAGCAGTCAATCATGTGTTTATATATACATGGGCGGATCCAAGGGGGGGGGGACCAGGGGGACGCGTCTCCCCCAAAAATTGTTCAAGTGCCCTCAAAATGTCCAAGTGCCCTTTTTGTTTGTAGAATTTTTTTTTTTTTAAGTAAACAATAATTATATTGTAGATAAATGAAATCAAGATTTTCGTGTACATGCGCAAGCTTGCAGATATGTGTCTGTGTTATTGAGTCTCAATGGGGCCCCATTGAGGTTCTAATGCGAGTGACGCCAATTTACTTCATTATTGCTAGTATATTATGACGTAGAACTGTAGGAATTCATATTAATTGTAAATATCAAAACTTGTAGTAAGGTGCCCTTTTGACGAGTCAGTGTGCCCTTCTTTTTTGGTCCCCCCTTAAAAATATTTCCTGGATCCGCCCATGATATATATATATATATATATATATATATATATATATATATACAGGACACCAAAAGAAATGCAAACATAATTTGGGTGTATGCCACCAAGTCAAATCCCATAGGCGACAATAGTAGCATGTGACTTAAATTCCTACATGCAGCATATCATTCGATATAAATACTACCAGCCTTCACCCTTAAAGTGAATCAGAAACAAAATAGAGGTTAAGCTGCTCATTTCAGAGATAACGGGTACCGTCTATGACTACCCTAGTTCCACACAAAATATTGTCATGACATTTTTAGTAGGACCCCGTACATGTTTCAAGCACAATTATAGTTGGTACACTGACAATAATTCAAATTAAACTACAGGAATTTACTGGCCAGATGAACCAACATTTTATCACAGCAAACACTGTCACATTTATCACCAATGGCAGGACTTGTGGTATATTTAGTGCTCAATCAAAAGTTAGGAAAGAAAGAAAGAAATATTTTATTTAACGACACACTCGACACATTTTATCTACGGTTATATGGCGTCAGACATATGGTTAAGGACCACACAGATTTTGAGAGGAATCCCGCTGTTGCCACTACACAGGCTACTCTTTCCGATTAGCAGCAAGGGATCTTTTATTTGCGCTTCCCACATGCAGGATAGCACAAACCATGGCCTTTGTTAACCAGTTATGAATCACTGGTTGGTGCAAGTGGTTTACACCTACCCATTGAGCCTTGCGGAGCACTCACTTAGGTTTTGGAGTTGGTATCTGGATTAAAAATCCCATGCCTCGACTGGGATCTGAACCCAGTACCTACCAGCCTGTAGACCGATGGCCTAACCATGACGTCACCGAGGCCGGTCTATCAAAAGTTAGGTGCACTTCAAACTTTTGACCCAGTCGGATGTTATTTGGTTCTGGGACGGGACGTAGCCCAGTGATAAAACATTCACTTGATGTGCGGTCGATTTGTGATCGATCCCCATCAGTGGGCCCATTGGGCTATTTCTCGCTCCAGCCAGTGCACCACGACTGGTACATTAAAGGCCGTGGTATATGCTATCCTGTCTATGGGATGGTGCATATAAAAGATCCCTTGCATCTAATCGAAAAGAGTAGCCCATGAAGTGGTGACAGTGGGTTTCCTCCCTCAATATTTGTGTGGTCCTTAACCATATAACCATATGTCTGACGCCATATAGCCGTAAATAAAATGTTTTGAGTGTGTCGTTAAATAAACCATTTCCTTCCTTCCTTCCTTATTTGGTTAGTATTACTTGTAGCACTAAATTTAGTTTTTTAACAAGTGATTCAGAATTACAGATTGTTTATCATTTCACAGAATTGAGCATTAATCAAATAAAGACCGGCCTCGGTAGCGTTGTGGTTAGGCCATCGGTCTACAGGCTGGTAGGTACTGGGTTCGGATCCCAGTCGAGGCATGGGATTTTTAATCCAGATACCGACTCCAAACCCTGAGTGAGTGCTCCGCAATGCTCAATGGGTAGGTGTAAACCACTTGCACCGACCAGTGATCCATAACTGGTTCAACAAAGGCCATGGTTTGTGCTATCCTGCCTGTGGGAAGCGCAAATAAAAGATCCCTTGCTGCTAATCGGAAAGAGTAGCCCATGTAGTGGCGACAGCGGATTTCCTCTCAAAATCTGTGTGGTCCTTAACCATATGTCTGACACCATATAACCATAAATAAAATGTGTTGAGTGCGTCATTAAATAAAACATATCTTTCTTTCTTTAATCAAATAAACTAAATACAAACTAGTCCTAATTTGCATTTCTTTTGGTTATTAGAGGCAGAACGTAGCCCAGTAGTAAAGCACTTTTCTGATGCACTGTTGGTGTGGGATCAATCCCCGTCTATGGGCCCATTTGGCTATTTTTCTCTCCAGCCAGTGCATCACAACTGGTATATCAAAAGCTGTGGTATGTGCTATCCTGTTTGTGGAATGATGCCTATAAAAGGTCCCTTCTACTAATGGAATACTGTAGTGGTTTTCTCTGAGACTGTCAAAATTACCAAATGTTTAACATCCAATAGCTGATAATTAATACATCAGTATGCTCTAGTGGTGTTGTTAATCAAAACAAACTGTAACTTTAAATCAAATGAATTTATTCTAATTACAAACTAACCATAGTTGTAATGTGTAATTTGCATTTCTTTTGGTGATCAGTATGCAGGTTAGTAAGTCAGACATATCATGTCAATCTTGGAGTTTCTTTTTTCAGTCAGTACACTATATATGTCATTTTTAAAAGTAAAATAATTAAGTATTTATCATATTGCATTACCTGATTGTCTGGCTGATATGACTGTTAAAAAAGGTTGACAATGATCTTTTCAGCAATTTCAGAACTACATGCATGCATACATGTATGTTTGTAACGTGAGGACATAATTGTGGTTACATTATATAGTTGAATAACATCAAATAACCAAAAATGAATAGCAATGTCCTGCATGAATGTTGGTTATTACAAATGAAGAGCTCTTTTCCAAAACACTATAAATCTATTTTTATTGTTTTAGGAAAAATAACTTAACAACTTACTTTTTTTTCTGGAAAAATAGTTTGTAGGATCAGTATGAACATGTCCAGCAACAAAATTTATATCCTCCAACAATATTGTTGATTACATAACCAAAATTAATTTTAAAATTTTCCAAACTGCTATATATACATAAGTTTCGGGGGTTTTCCAAATTGCTATAAATCCATGTCGATTCACTGTAGTTATAGTCATCAGATGCTCAGTTTTCTCTGGTTTGTCATAGAACTTAAGAAAATTCATGAGAAGATCATCAGGTGTCAGTTTATCTGCATGGCAACGCTGAGAGTTACATGCAACAGTGTGTGTACATGCCACAGCCGGAACCAGTCCACCGCCAGAATGGCGAATTTTCTTGTTTTGTTCTCTTTTATGATTATCTTTGTTTAACCTACGCTTCCTGCCACCCGGCGAAAACATCACCTGCTCATCAGAACCATTGAAAGTATTCATTTTGGCCATGAAATCAATGTTTGAAAGCCAAAAACGTGCTATGGGTGCCAACATCTTTGATAAATGCGCCGGTTCGTTGAGAGGAAATATCGCGGTTAGGTATAAAACTGGCATGTTGATTATTGCGGTATGGAACGAAACTGTACTTTGTAGTGTATTATATATGGGGATATATTGAAAATTGGAAGAAAAAAAAGAAAGTATGTTGTGGAGTGATTAATTACTTGGCATTGGTATTGCAAACTCAGTTGTTTTGGATTTGGTGCTTATCGCATTTTGGAAAAGAGCTCTTCAAATATTCTTCCAAAACTAATACATGTAAAACTAATACATGTAACTCTCTCCCCCTCTCTCCCCCCCCCCCCCCCCCCCCTTTTTTTTTTTTTAGCTCAGTCGGTTGAGTGGTCACCTGATGTGCTTTGATCTCAGGATCGAACCACCTTGGTGGATACTTTCAACTTATTGGGGTTTTTTCTCGTTCTAACCAGTGCATCACAACTGGTCAAAGACCATGGTATGTGCTTTCCTGACTCTGGGAAAGTGCATAATATTAATTATAATGGAAAAATGTAGCTGGTTTCCTCTCATGACTACATGTCAGAATTACCAAATGTTTGACATCCAATAGGTGATGATTAATTAATGTGCTGTATAGCAGTGTGTTTAAACAAAGCTAACTTTTACCAAACATTTTTAACTGTTGAAGCTTTTTATTAATTAAAGGGACTTCCTGAGTTTTCAGCCCTAGCAAGACTTTCGTTTGTATCATGTACTCTTATATAATGGTCATGCATGCACCTACGGGACCGGATGTACCCCATTGATAAAGCGCTCGCTTGATGTGCGGTCAGTTTGTGATCGATCCCCGTCGGTGGGCCCATTGGTCTACAGAGATGCCAGCCATTATGAATTTGGTGAAATCATTACAGATTTAAAGCATAGATTATGCTCCTACGAATGTCTTGTTTGAAATTCTGTTTTTCAGAAACAAAATCGTAATTTCGCGTATTTGGTGTAGGATTTTATTTTGGAAGGCACAAATGTTATTAACACTGAAGAAATGGTACTTTTTCCCCCTTCAGTGTCAGCAGTCGTAGATTGGTTTCCTTGTTCTTTAAACTTATGGATTCCGAATAGAGAGCATAGCAAGCATGGCGATATAGAATAAACCAGTCTAGCAATTGGTCTTCCGAACAGCCCCAATGTTTGCCGAGTGGGTACGGCCTTGAACTTTACTTTACTAAAAAGTGTCAAAAAACGCACTCCTGAGCCATCACTGATAATATTCCTATTTTTGGGGGTAGGATTCCTATTTTTATAGGCCTGGATTCTTATGACACTCCAACTAGGGTTGGCATCTCTGGATCTATTTCTCGTTCCAGCCAGTGCACCCTGACTGGTATATCAAAGGTTGTGGTATGTGCTATCCTGTCTGGAATGGTGCATATAAAAGATCTCTTGCTACTAATGGAAAAATGTAGTGGGTTTCTTTTAAAAGACTGAAAATTAACAAAAATTTGACATCCAACAGCAGATGATTAATAATCTTTAGACTATATATTAATTAGGACCTTTGAGGTTTGCCTTTACACATGCAAATCATGTCCTTTTATATGATGGTCATGCATACACCTACATTGTACATACATGTACCCATATTCATAAGACACGTTATGAACACACCTTAATTAGGTTGGCCTTTGCTGAACTATATTATTTTTAAAAAGAAACAAATCAATACTATATAGTCGCCATGCATCCATAGAATTTTCCAACATACATTTTTGGTACCAACTGCTGGGTTTTTTTTTCTTTTAATTATATTCAGCAAGATGATCACATTTCTGTACACCTTTTAATTAGATTTATGATTAATGTATTAATATTGTTTAACTGTAATAGACGGCATCTAATAATATCCACCCCCTACCAAGCATTCAGCAAACTGAACTAATTAAATTAAAAGGCTTATTCAATGAGACTTCTGCTTGGGGAGTCGGTAACAATTCTTGGTATGTATCATAATAAGGTTACCAGACTTCAAGCATTTATCGTTGATGACAACATCATCTATTATGAGTCGTAATTCAATAAACCGCTTTGTCACTGGTGTCAGAGAAGTTGGTGGCGGAAGCACAGACTATAGTGAACCATAACAATTGACTGGCTATATAGCTTGAGTACTCTGCTGTTCGAGAACTAAACGGACATTTGGATGGTTAGAATCACTCTCTAAATCAGACTGGCGTCGTGGTTAGGCCATCAGTCTACAGGCTGGTAGGTACTGGGTTCGGATCCCAGTCGAGGCATGGGATTTTTAATCCAGATACTGACTCCTAACCCTGAGTGAGTGCTCCACAAGGCTCAATGGGTAGGTGTAAACCACTTGCACCGACCAGTGATCCATAACTGGTTCAACAAAGGCCATGGTTTGTGCTATCCTGCCTGTGGAAAGCGCAAATAAAAGATCCCTTTCTGCTAATTGGAAAGAGTAACCCATGTAGTGGCGACAGCGGGTTTCCTTTCAAAATCTGTGTGGTCCTTAACCATATGTCTGACGCCATATCTTTCTCTAAACTAGAGATAACTCTGAAATGAAAACACAACATTTTTGCCTAACACAGCAAATATAGGCCATGATTCCTACTCTTAATACAACAATAATCCTATTTGATGCTAAATACCTGAATTTACATTACATGTGTATTTCATTTTCGAGTTCATTGATAAGAAATATTCCACATATTAATTACTAATGCACACATTATTGGAAGAAACCAGACAGCGTCTACATATTTAACGGAAACACCTCAAGTACAACTAATTAATACAGGCATAATATATTATTCAGTTATTTTCTTTCATTGCTATTTTTATTTATTTATGTTTTACTTACCTCTATCACTGTTTACAATGTTGCCTGTACATTTAACACTAAAACCGGATTGATTTTATATATATTTTTTTTAAATCCATGCACTTTATGGCTAAATGTACTAGCAAACATTCAAATGAAAAATTCAAATCAAGGACATGCGACCAAGGACATGCAATCATCTTCATGTTTGCCAATATTCAGAAGGTTCTCAATGTTTTCCCTGAAGCATTTTTCATATTGGAGTAGGAAATAAATTCCTTTAATTTAAGCATTATCTAGTGATCTCATAGTCTGCATAATTCTCTCAGGTGTTATTAGCTCTTACAAAAATGTGTATCACTTTATTAACTCTGACATCAGACTGGATTGCTGTCTGAATGATAATCTATAATATAATATGCAAGGCCTTTTTAACATTTTCTCATCATTCTGTCTGCTTCTCTTTTATTTTGTACTGCCTACGCATTCTTTGTACTTAATCTATGCTACATATTGCAAGGATCTTTTGCACTTGGGTCCAGTACTACCGTACATATTCTGTGCTAAACATTGTGCACAAAGATGAATTCCTATAAATACAATCATAATGGAGGCCACATCTTTGTTACTTAACATATAGTTGGCTATATATATACATGGTAGCCATGGCTAATGAAGGAAGGACGGAAATGTTTTATTTAACGATGCACACAGATATTTAGGAAGAAAACCCGTTGTTGCCACTTCATGGGCTACTCTTCGATTAGCAGCAAGGGATATTTTATATGCACCATCCCATAGACAGGATAGCACATATCATGGCCTTTGATGTACCAGTCGTGGTGCACTGGCTAGAACGAGAAATAGCCCAATGGGTCCACTGAAGGGGATCGATCCCAGACCGACCGTGCATTAAGCGAACGCTTTGCCACTGGGCTACGTCTCGCCCCCTATGGCTAAGGAGGGCTGGCTAAGTACACAGCAGTCACATTTATTAGTGAATGTCCCATTTAAATGTTCCTGTACTAGTATGCAATATTACATTTGGTAGAGTGTATAGTTATTCTTGTCAGAATTTTCCTCTGATGACTTCATCTCAGAATGACCAAACATCCAATAGCCGATGATTAATTAATAAGTGTGTTCTAGCGGTGTCCTGATCCTGTAGCATGACCCTGACCTGATCCTGTAGCATGACCCTGACCTGATCCTGTACTGCGACCCTGACCTGATCCTGTACCATGACCCTGACCTGATCCTGTACCACGACCCTGACCTGATCCTGTACCACGACCCTGACCTGATCCTGTACCACGACCCTGTCCTGATCCTGTAGCATGACCTTGGTCTGATCTTAATGTAACATGACTCTGGTCTGATCTTGTTGCACAACACCACCAGACCAAACATTAACAGATTGTTGAAGCACGTACCATCTGAACCAGAACAATGAGGATATGTTCCCATAGCCAGAGTGATTGATGGATCTTTGAAAGAAATTATTTTCTTATGTCAAAGCAACTTTTGACATCAAGTATATATGGTACCTGTGAGTTTTATAATTGCTTTTTTTTTCAGATTTTTCTTAATTTTTTAAACATTAAAACTTGTGAAAAGCATGACTTTGGACATAACTAATTCTGGTTCTCAGGCTTCAAAATTATCACTGTGGGTTTATCATCTACTTCTCTCTTCTT
This sequence comes from Gigantopelta aegis, assembly GCF_016097555.1. Classification (NCBI taxonomy): domain Eukaryota; kingdom Metazoa; phylum Mollusca; class Gastropoda; order Neomphalida; family Peltospiridae; genus Gigantopelta; species Gigantopelta aegis. Next base: position 41,830,048 of record NC_054700.1, on the reverse strand, counting down.
TTTTTTTTTTATCCCATCCCATTGCCCCCTTTCTGTTATCTCCTTTGACTTCCATCTCATTTCTTCCCGATCTGACAGCTCCTCCTATTTTTCAGCTTCTTTCACTGTTCACCTCCACATCCCAGTCCTTGTCTCTCCAACCGCGACAGGTGCTCGTTTCTTGTGACTCTTCATGTCACACACCTGCCACCTGCCAGTAATTGTCTTCTGGCATTTTTAAAGGCATACTGTCACAGATTTAAGGACCTTATTTCTCTAAAAATGGATAATAAATTAAAATTACATTAATTGTTGGAAACCAAATCTAGCTATTGCATCACCTTAACTGAACCATGATGGAGTGAAATCCATGTCATCCCTCTCGGGAATTTTAGTTTTTGAATTATGGGCCATTGCCATAATTCAATTATTTTTACAAAATGACATTAATAAATGAAGTATGGTGGTTATGAAGATGGTTGAATAAAGTACATTTAGGGACAAATCAGATTATTTTTGTTCAGGTAATACTTTGTTAGACCATTAAATAGGTCAGTGGTCTGTGACAATATGCCTTTAAGATGTACCGTATATCTTCGCCTGTAAGTCGATCTCGGCTATAAGTCGAGTCCCTAATTTCAAGCCCTGAAAACTTATTTTTTTATTGACCCGTTTATAAGTCGACCCATGAAAAACTACTTATAAATATTGAAATATTTCTTATTTTCAGCACATGAGAACAATAATATTTGAACAAAAGAAAATTATTTTACAAACTTCGGTTTTCACGTTTTGTACATCGCAATATAATCAGACTATTCCAATCAAACTATCATTATTACATAGCATCAGAACGAAATATTCCCTTAGTAGAGAGTGAAAGCTGTTTGACTGTTACTGTATAGTACTGTACAGATGGTTTTGTGCACAGACAACGACTTTATTTATAAACACTGACAACAGATCACTACGATAAAACTGAAAGTATCACGTTTTGCCGCCATATTAATACATGTAAGGAGGATAACTCTGGAAAGTACACTGGTTTTTGTACCAAATGTTGTGTGTCCCTATTGCTCTAGATAGTGAACTGCAGAGATCAGTCTATTTTAAGGGAAAGCTCAGTAATATTCATGAAGTTAATCACCGCCAAAACATTGTTTGAACAACCATTAATGCCAGTGACCAGATTTCAAAATAAACTCAGGCAACAGGTAGTTAGTATTGTTTACATTTTTACTATTAGTGATGACTGTTAATTTAACTAAGTGGACTGTTGTCTTGGCATGTGAGTGAGATCGTACGCCTTTTCGCATAACCAAAACTGTTCTAATGCCAAAAAAAAAAAGGTTATAAAAAATAAATGTGTCAAATTAACATATTTGAGTATAAATACATGGCATACTTCAACAATAAAACTTGTAAAATAATCCCCAAAACAGTAATATTTTTTGGTGAAATTTTTTTACCCTCTTATAAGTCGACCCCCCAAGTTGTAAAATAATTTTTGGGTGAAAAAAATTTGACTTATAGGCGAAGATATACGGTACTGTACTATACTCCTTTACTACCAGTGGTTGGTTGTTAGTGCTGTGGGTAAGACCAGCTTTATTGGCAGCGGAGGATGAGGATGTCAGGTGCTTGCATGGAAGTACAGAGAGACTGAACCCATGGAGGAAGTTGAGACAAGTAGGTGATGGTGTGGACAGCTCAGAAGACAGTCAGACAGACAGGGTTGAAATGGATTGAAATCATGGGAGAAATTGGAAAGTTTTTTATATTAAGATAGTGAGAACGATAGGCAGATGGTGATAGATGAGAAAGATTAATGAAAGTGTGAACCATTCAGCTTTGATGGGATGCTGTTAGATTATCTTTATATCTGCTGATTAAACAATGTGTGCTGGATCATTGCTAAACATCTCCTTTTTTTACAGGCCTTTATACTCCAAGCATTATGTTTTAATAACAGCTTAAAGTGTGACAGAGATGAATCACAGAACAGCTTACAACACTTATTTTATTGACTTTTTTGTGCATTGTTCTTGAGTACACCTTGACACAATATGAAATAATTGGTAAGATTGATTAGCATTCATGTAGCGATGACACAGGTGTCCTGACAAACTGCTGTGTACTGTGTTAATCGTGTGATCGATGAAGACAAACTACAGAACACTGTGTACTTAAAAATCAGAGATGTAGACAAATTATTCAGGCTATTGAGTCTTTACACGTTACGTTTACACAGTGCAAAAAGAAAAAGAGTTTACTCATGAATGAGCAGATAAATCTGTACTTGGAATAAGTTATTTAGTTAATTGGCAAAAAAAAAAACATATTGTGCAATGATCCTAAAGATGCAAGGTGGTGGTGGTAATACCTTATGCACAGTCGGTCTGGGATCAATCCTATTCGATGGTCCATTGGTCTATTTCTTATTCCAGCCATTGTTGGTATATCGAAAGCAATGGTATGTGCTATCCTGTCTGGGATGGTGCATATATAAAGAGTTTATAGGATATTAAACAAGCTTCCATTTCATATCATGTTTATGTCCCTCGTGAAATAATTTTCATTGTCACTCGCTAAAGGTAGTGACAACTGAAAATTATTTCACGAGGGACATAAACATGATACGAAATGGTGGCGAGTTTAATATCCTATTTATTACCCATAATCGTTCTTAATTTATATCACTCTCCTCGTCTCATTGACGTTCCTGTAAGGTTATAGTGCACTAATTGATGACATCATCGTGTGACGTCAAAAGTGTTAGGTCCCACTTGGCATTCTAGTGGTACATATCACTTTGATATGTACCAAGATATTTTAACCATATGGCTAATAAAACAAGTTATGATGTAGGATATTGGCTTTATCCTGTGAAAGTAAGAATAGGAACATTCCAAATCGGCCTGAACAGGATAAAGCCAATATCCTACATCATTAACTAGTTATTATTTTTATCCTGCAAATTAAAGGGGGAAGCTATTATTTCTGTTATTTTAGCTACATTGTACATTGAGCAATTTTGTAATGTAGCTATGCGTGTGATGTCATGCCTGACATCAAAAGTTATAATATGCTAGTATACGTTTATAACTTTGCTTTAATCAGTCATCGTAATCAGGCAGTAGAAACAGTGGTTGCAGGATAAAAATCATTCCTTGCTAGTAATTGAAAAATATAGCGGGTCTCCTCAGAGACTACATATATAAAAATATAGCAGGTCTCTCTCAGAGACTACATATATAAAAATATAGCGGGTCTCTCAGAGACTACAATATAAAAATATAGCGGGTCTCTCAGAGACTACATATATAAAAAATATAGCGGGTCTCTCTCGGAGACTACATATATAAAAATATAGCGGGTCTCTCTCAGAGACTACATATATAAAAATATAGTGGGTCTCTCAGAGACTACAATATAAAAATATAGCGGGTCTCCTCAGAGACTACATATATAAAAATTTAGCGGGTCTCTCTCGGAGACTACATATATAAAAATATAGCGGGTCTCCTCAGACACTACATATATAAAAATATAGCAGGTCTCTCTCAGAGACTACATATATAAAAATATAGCGGGTCTCTCTCAGAGACTACATATATAAAAATATAGCGGGTCTCTCTCAGACACTACATATATAAAAATATAGGGGGTCTCTCTCAGACACTACATATATAAAAATATAGCGGGTCTCTCTCAGAGACTACATATATAAAAATATAGCAGGTCTCCTCAGAGACTACATATATAAAAATATAGCGGGTCTCTCTCAGAGACTACATATATAAAAATATAGCGGGTCTCTCTCAGAGACTACATATATAAAAAATATAGCGGGTCTCTCTCAGAGACTACATATATAAAAATATAGCGGGTCTCTCTCAGAGACTACATATATAAAAATATAGCGGGTCTCCTCAGAGACTACATATATAAAAATATAGCGGGTCTCCTCAGAGACTACATATATAAAAATATAGCAGGTCTCTCTCAGAGACTACATATATAAAAATATAGCAGGTCTCCTCAGAGACTACATATATAAAAATATAGCGGGTCTCCTCAGACACTACATATATAAAAATATAGCAGGTCTCTCTCAGAGACTACATATATAAAAATATAGCGGGTCTCTCAGAGACTACATATATAAAAATTGCCAAAGGACAAAACTAGAGCACATTGATTGATTATTTAATCCTCAGTTATTGGATGTCAAAGCTTTAATAATTCTGACAAGTAGCATTTTTTCCATTATCAGGGATCTTTTATATGTACTTTCCCATAGACATGAAAGCACATACCATAACCTTTGATATACCAGTCATGGAGCACTGGATGGAATGGAAAAGAAACCAATAGGGCCACCAAGAAAGTTCGATCCTATGACGCAAGAAATTTATGTGAGAACTTCTAGTGGTCTCATTCTAAAGAAAACAAATTTAACTTTTAGGTGAGAACTCTACCCAAGCTATTCCTACCCCTTCACTACCTGAAAGGTAAGTACTGTTCCATGACTGGTATATCAAAGGCCTGTGGTATGTACTGTCCTGTATGGGGGTGCATATAAATGATCACTTGCAGAAAAATCGAGCTTATAAAAATTATATCAACATTGTGATTATTTTTCTTCAAAGCTTAAAAAGACAGTTTGCTTCTTTTCTTTCTTTCTCAAAAAATACCTAGATACATCAGGATCTGCAGCTATAACTTAAACACTATGTAACTATGGGGTGCACAGAACATGTCCCTTTCAATCTAATCATCAACCAAGTGGGCTCATACACTCGGAAGACACACCCATGCTAACACCATCATTAAGACTGGTACTGGACTGAACACCCCATTAAAAAGCACACGCGTGCACACACACACACACACACACACACACACACACACACATACACAGGGCTCACCCTGGATCAAAAATACCTGTAGCCAAAATATTAGCCAAATGGAATTTTTATTAGCCATATTGAAAATGCTTTAGCCAAATTTGTTTTACGCAGTACTGTATAGAGTATTTATATATGAATATGAAAATATATTTTTTTCAGCTAATTGTGTACAAATTGGAATAAATAGGAATAACAAAACCTCAATGAGGGTAGGGGCAGTTAATATATTACTTCGATTTTTCAGCGGGGGTGGGGTTGGGATGGGGTTATGCAATATCTTCAGAGTTTGAAGCCAGTACCCCATACACCCACCCCCACTTCTAAGGCCTATGGCATTAAATTAACAAACATACAGAAATATGGGATGGGTTGGATGTTTATGGATGTTGTTGTTTTTTTCTTCCTTTTTTTCCAAATAAAAATTCGAGAGCTTTTTTTTAATATATAGAGCTCATTATTTCTAAGAATGCTGACTTCATAGTATACTCCATTTATTTAAAAAAAAAAAAAAAAAAAACTTTAATAAAATACAAATTTACAGTCTTTTAAAAATCCGTCTAACTTATTAAATGTCACCTAACAGTCTTACAATTTATATCTAAAATTATCTAACAAATATGATTATTGTAAACTAATTTTATTCAGTGTACATTTAACTGCAATTTGTATAATTTAAATGCTGCATGTTCATTTCCGGCGATCGCGATCTGCATGCGTGCTCTCGACCATGGGTACGAAATTAACAGTGACAAAGAAATAAACAAAAACTGCAGTTAGGTATTCATTGATGCAAATAACTATTGTTTTTCTTCAAATTTACATCAAGATTTACTTTTGCGTAATCGTACTCGGGTGTCAGCTGACTGAGGCGTGACATATATTCCACCGAGAGCTGTTCAGTTCAGCCAACGAACGTTCTTCCTAACGTTCGCGAACTATTTGATTGGTGTTCGTCGTGTCCATTTGGTTTAACATGAAGCGCACAAACCAGTCTAGCGAACGTTTTGTTTTCGCTCGGTCTGGCTGAATTCGGACCTTGAGATGGCCTACATGTCTTTCGGCCCTGAACTGGCATGTGTATTCAAATTGACACGCATTGTCGGTCTGTTTTTAGTAGCCTAATTTGGTTCAAAGATTTTACAACGTAAGAATAACAAGTTACAGATTTTCCAGACATTGCTGTCATACATGTTGAATGCATGCCGTTAAAATTAATAACCGTGATTATTAAAATAAGCAAACATTATAAGGCCTACGCTGTATTCTGCATGACACCGTTTCTCGTTACCGGTCACGAGATCGCTATTACGCTAATTGAATATTTGGTAATATTATTATGTTTGAGGTGTCGGATAGATTATGTAACCGTTTGTTCACATCAGAAGACAGAAAATGGCTTAGCCAAAATTTTAGCCACTTGCAAATTTTATTAGCCATTTTTTTTTTTTAAAAATTAGCCAATGGCTAATTTGGCTACCGACAGCGCGAGCCCTGCATACACATACACACACACACACGCATCTATTGGCATGAATATTCTTTCATGTTTCATTCACAATGTTACAGTGAAACCTGTATATGTAACTTAATAGCTCTTCTTCAAGCCTTGTACTTTACTGAATCCCCCACCCCCTTTCCCCCTTCCCCATGCATCTATTGATGTGATTATCCTTTATGTTTCATTAAGCATGTTAAAGTGAAACTCTGTGTATTTGGCTTTATACCTCTTCATCAACCGTTACTGGACTGAACTCTTTCCCCCCTCCACCCACCCCCCACCCACCCACCCACTCCTGAACACCTTCCTCTGCATCTATTGCATTAATCCTTTCAGGTTCCATTCACAATGTTAGAGTGAAATCCCTCTCCCTCTCCCTCTCATTCCCCTTGCATCTATTGACAGGATAATCCTTGCTTCATTTACAATGTTACAATGAAACCCCTCTTCCCCCCCCCTCCCCCAACACCCACCCCCGAGCACCTTCCTCTGCATCTGTTGCGATAATCCTTTCATGTTCTATTCACAATGTTAGAGAGAAATCCCTCTCCCTCTCCCTCTCATTCCCCTTGCATCTATTGACAGGATAATCCTTGCTTCATTTACAATGTTACAATGAAACCCCTCTTCCCCCCTTCCCCCAACACCCACCCCCGAACACCTTCCTCTGCATCTGTTGCGATAATCCTTTCATGTCACAATGTTAGAGAGAAATCCCTCTCCCTCTCCCTCTCATTCCCCTTGCATCTATTGACAGGATAATCCTTGCTTCATTTACATGTTACAACGAAACCCCTCTTCCCCCCTTCCCCCAACACCCACCTCCGAACACCTTCCTCTGCATCTATTGCGATAATTACCGGCCTCGGTGGCGTCGTGGCAGGCCATCGGTCTACAGGCTGGTAGGTACTGGGTTCGGATCCCAGTCGAGGCATGGGATTTTTAATCGAGATACCGACTCCAAACCCTGAGTGAGTGCTCCGCAAGGCTCAATGGGTAGGTGTAAACCACTTGCACCGACCAGTGATCCATAACTGGTTCAACAAAGGCCATGGTTTGTGCTATCCTGCCTGTGGGAAGCGCAAATAAAAGATCCCTTGCTGCCTGTCGTAAAAAGAGTAGCCTATGTGGCGACAGCGGGTTTCCTCTAAAAACAGTGTCAGAATGACCATATGTTTGACGTCCAATAGCCGATGATAAGATAAAAAATCAATGTGCTCTAGCGGCGTCGTTAAATAAAACAAAACAAAACTTTACTATTGCGATAATCCTGCCATGTTCATGTTTATTATGAAAAATCAGGACCCAGCCAACATAGGTGTTATTTGCAAGTTGGTTTTCCAATATAATGAATAGACTGTAGTAGTGACATACATGTATGTGTATATATGTATGTAAAAATATAGTCATTCATTGTTTGTTGATATTGCAACTTTCTAATGTTATTTTGTGCACTCTGTTCCCATGTGGAATGTTTAAATGCAATAAATTTTATCTTATCTTATCTATCTATCTATCTGTTCTATTCACAATGTTAGAGTGAAACCCCTTTCCCCCTCTCTCTATCGACAGGATAATCCATGTTTCATTTACAGTGTTACGATGAAACCCCTCTCCCCCTCCCTCTCTTTCCCCCTGCATCTATCGACAGGATAATCCATGTTTCATTTACAATGTTACAATGAAATCCCTCTTCCCCCCTTCCCCTCTCTTTCCCCCTGCATCTATTGGCATGATAATCCTTTCATGTTTCATTCACAATGTTACAGTGATTGAAAATGTCGCAATTATGCTGCACCGGCCCGAGCGATCACTCGATCATAATGAGGGGCTAATTCAACAGCCAGTCTCTCTTTTCACGTCATTGATCAGACCATGGAACACACACACACACACATACAGTCCTCTCTCTACCGGAATTGATCACACCACCGATCGTCACGCGCTTGCCACCGGTCGCCCATTGTACTAACAAGATGAGTGCCGTTACATCTTATTACGTGTAATCACCACTCTTTACCTCCACACTTCACCTCCACACTTCCCACACAATATTCGACATTTCCACATAAGGCCTGTAGATGCCATCTCAAGAAGGGTCACAGTTGAGTTGTTAGAACTTTTCAACAACTATGTAATCGGTCGTAAAAAAAAAAAAAAAAAAGGAAAGAAAAAAACTTGTTATTCCATGGTGTATGTGTTATCATACATTGAATTTTGTCCTGCCTACATCAAGTTTTTGCTGACAAGATCAGAAGAGTGCTTACCTTAGGCTGTGTAAATAAGGGATATATATATAAAGAAGAATTAAGAAGAACAAATTTGGTTGTTTGCTGTGATTATAAAAAAAATTGTCTTTCATCCAATTATTTGGCTGGAATTGTATATATATAAAGAAGAAGAAGAAAAAATTGGGTGGTTTGCTGTGATTATTTAAATTGTTGTTTCGTCCAATTGTCTGGCTAGAACTATATATATATATATATATATATATATATATAAAGAAGAAGAAGAAAAAATTGGGTGGTTTTCTGTGATTATATAAATTGTTGTGTTTCATCCAATTATCTGGCTGGAATCGCTTCTCCTCGGCTGCTACTGGCTGCGTGTGCTGTTGGATAAGAAATGAGGAATGATTTTAAAGGCTTTCGGACATGAGGCTCATTACATTCACTTATAGAGCTGTCAGTCTGCGTTTACTACCTGCTGCTTGACACTTCTCTGCAGGCTCATTCCCCATGTGTGGATACCAGTGTTTCACCGGCGGGATACTTCGCTGAACATGGATCTATATTACTGACTAATTGGTGAGTTTTATGAAAAAAACATAACATGTACAAAATGACAGAGCCGGTTTGAGAAATGTTCTTGATGTTATGTATAGTAATGACTTGAAGATGAGAGTTAAAATTAAGTTATCTAACTATAATGGGTTGTTTTTTTGGGGGGGGGGGGGGGGTGGGGTTGAAAATGGATTTTTAATGTGGTTGTTTGGGAAAGGTAGAAAGATGGTCTGAAAAATATGTTTTGTATATTATTTTTTGAGAAAAAAACCTGTTATTAGATCATTAATAGTAGAAATAGATTGAAATTATAAGATTGAAAAGTGGTTATGATATCATATTTTTGTAAAACATACTGTATACTGTATTTTCCCATGTATTATGTGCACCGGTGTATAATGCGCACCCCCCACTTTGAACGTTTATTCCAAGAAAAAAAACATAAACCACAATATAATGCGCACTGGTTTTTTTAAACCACAAAATCGACAGTAAATGTAAGATGTACCGTTTTCCCCATCACCAAAATTAACAAAAAGCGAAAGAAGTGGTATATTCAAGAACAAAAACTTAAGTTAGGTATTTGAGTACATAGACCTACATGTCACATTAAACAAAGGCTAGTACTTGCGTACTTGCATGTCACAGACTCACACGTGCATAAATCAAAACAGTTGTATACCCCATACACTGTAAATTACTAATAAATATATGAAAACAAAAATATAGCATATTACATTTCATTCTCGTGGCTAACGTGAATGCGCGAGATTTCTAAATTTATAATAGTGTGGTATATTTCCGGTTTGCCGAAAATGGCCGAATTAAATCTCATGGAAATTAAAAATATTTACGGTCCAGTTTTGTAATTTTTGTGTACTTTTTGGTGAGGTATGGATACTTTTATAGATTTATTTTGCATTTATTACAACCATCACAAGTGAAAAGCGATTTTTAAGAGGGTTTTGGCGTTTCGTTGTAATGAACACTGTCAGTAACCTGTAAAGTACCGTAAACTACCGATCGGCGATTTTTCATGGGTGATCGCTGGACATTTTTAAAAGATATTTTTTCTATTGCTATGTATAGTGCGCACCCCCATTTTTAACCTGTATTTTCTGGGAAAAAAGTGCATAATACACGGGGGGGAAAATACGGTAAATCATTTAGTAGGAAAAATAAATGTATTGAAGTTGGAAGATTGGAAAGTGTGTATGATATCATATTAAAAAAAACCCAACAACAACTGTCCATCCCACCTGTGAACATCACATACAAATAATAGTTTTAAGTAAAAGTGAATTTTATATACTCGCAGAAAAATGTTCTTGTGCATGTTTTGCACAAAGTTTACTAGCAATGAAAGGAAGATCAAATCATTTTCAAGAAATTATTTATCATCATTCCTAATCGATTTGCAAAATTATGGACTGTCCACAAATATCAATCTTTTACAAATGTTACTGCTAGTTTGAGACCATTATATTTGATGCACAAGAATGTTTTTCTGTTAGTATATATTGCTTGGCATTAGAACACCAATAAGGGGCGGGATATAGCCCAGTGGTACAGCACTCGCTCGATGTGGGATCGATCCTCGTTGGTGGGCCATTGGAGTATTTTTCATTCCAGCCAGTGGACCACAACTGGTATATCAAAGGCTGTGGTATGTACTACCCTGTCTGTGGAATGGTGCATATAAAAGATCACTTGCTGCTAATCAAAAAGAGTAGCCCATGAAGTGGCGACAGCGGATTTCCTGTCTCAATTTCTGTGTGGTCCGTAACCATATGTCTGATGCCATATAACAGTAAATAAAATGTGTTGAGTGTGTCGTTAAATAAAACATTTCATTCTTTTAGAACACCAATAAAACCATCCTTTAAGGGAGGGGGGATATTACCCATCTTACATCTTCAGTAGTTTCTGTTTTCTTCTAAAAATATAATAAAAGAAAAAACAAAACAGAAAAAAAAAAAAAAATATTAATTAAAAAAGTTTTGTGCATCTTTCTTCTTTTTTTTGTTTCTTTTTTTTTGTTGTACATCTTAACTCTTCTTTTTTCAGTTTCCGATTTCGAGTTTTGTTACTATGATACATAATAGTTTGTGGGTTTTTTTATTAACATAATTTTATATTTAAGTTTATAACATGCATAACATTTTGTATGTGTGTGTATTAATTAATACATATACTTCTAAAACCATAGTGTTTTGTATGCTAGCTGATTCTCATATTACATTCTTTATCCATACATATACACTAATGATATATATTGGACATGCTTTAGGAACAGTATGCATCATATCTCTTTATTGTTCTGCATTAAAAATATCTGCCAATAAATGTAACAAAATAATATCCAATAATATCTCTTTATTACTACTTGAAAGAAAAGAAAAAGTTATTAAAACCAGCACGAGATAAAAGATGCCCTTTTAAGCATCACTTCCATGGGCTCTGCTAATTGTACGGTGCATGTTTTATTACATTAATATTTTTTAAAACCTCTGTCATTTTTTTTTGTATCTAATTTAATGTGCAGCTGTATTTATGTACTTTTATATGGCTGCTTAATGTAGATTTCTGCTGAATGCACAAATCACAAAGAAGCAATAAAAGTACCTACAAAGTGCATGATACATCATAATCAGACATTTTATTGAGACGTAGTCTGTCCAGCTGGTATGGACTACTTTTGAGACAAGCGGGATTGGATGGAGAGAGACACCATGTTAGGGAGCATAGGGTGCATTAGGGCACAGGCGGTTTAGACCGATAGGATGCCTGGTGCCTAGGTTGGCCCCACCCCCATCCCCCATCCTCTCAAGACAGGATAGCACATACCATGGCCTAAGATATACCAGTCGTGGTGCACTGGCTGAAATGAGAAATAGTCGAATGGGTCCACCGACTGGTATTGGTCCTAGACCGACCAAGCATCAAGTGAACGCTTTACTACTGAGCTACATCCTGCCCATTCCACACACCCCATTGTATTAAATGATAGGTAGGTATGTAGTACTGGGGCTTTAACTAAAGCAGTGTCTTACTATTAATCATTGGCTAGTTATTACATGCATAAGACATTGTAAATTCATTACAGCCAATGTTCCACAATTGGTGTAACAAAAGCTGTGGTATGTACTATCATGTCTATGAGATGTTGCATATAAAGGATCCCTTGCTGCTAATTGGAAAGAGTAGCCCATGAAGTGGCGACAGCGGGTTTCCTCTCTCTATATCTGTGTGGTCCTTAACCATATGTCCGACTCCATATAGCCATAATTAAAATTGATTGCATTGTTAAATTAAAAAATTCCTTCATTCCATTGTAACGACATATTTTCTAGTTCAGTATTTCTTTACCCTCAAAATAAAGAGGCATCCCTGCAACACTGGCTGAATTACGATGTACTTTAGCTATCGGTAATAATCTGGGGAAATAGAATTTTCACAATCTCGGGAGTGAGTTTAATTCAATTGTCGAGTGACCACCTGATCCTGTGGTGTATTCTACTGTGGGCAAGTGATTAAACCACTGGCCTACATACATTAGAATGTTTTATTTAACGACGCACTCAACACATTGTAATTACGGTTGTGTGGCGTCAGACATATGGTTAAGGACCACACAGATATTGAGAGAGAAAACCCGCTGTCGCCACTTCATGGGCTACTCTTTTCGATTAGTAGCAAGAGATCTTTTATATGCACCATCCCACAGACAGGGTAGTACATACCAGTCGCACTGGGGCACTGGCTGGAACGAGAAATAGGCCAATGGGCTCACAGACAGGGATCAATCCTACACCGACCGCGCATCGAGCGAGCGCTGTACCACTGGACTACGTCTCATCCCTGGCCTACATACATGTACATCCCCTGTCCAGAACCATTACTGATAGTTATGCAGCAGCTAGAGGTGTATTACTAAACCAAATGACTTCAGGCTAGGTCAAAGTTTGAGGTTCATCAAACTTTTGATAGAGAAGTGAACACCACAAGTCCTGTGATTGGTTATAAATGTGAGTGTGTTGGTTGTAAAAAAAAAATACTTTCATCTGGGCTAAAAATGTATGCAACTTTATTACATCTAGTACCACTGTGTCAAGTAGCCTTGTGCTTGAAACAGGTATGGGGTACCTGTAAAAAAACGTACTCAAATTTTGTGAGGAACTAGGGTAGTCATAGATGCTACCTATTATCTCAGAAATGAGCAACTTGACCACCAATTTTTTCTGATTCACTTTAAGGATGAGGGGTGGTAGTATTTATATCCATGGCATTTATGTCGATTGCTACACTACAGGTAGGAGTTTTAGCCACATGTTACTATTGTATCTATGGGATTTGATTTGGTAGTATACATCCTAGAAAGGCTTCTTCTGCCCCAGATTTGATCCCTGTATATGGACATAGGGAGTGGACATAGGGGGTGGATCTGGGTAGGAGTGGGGGGGGGGGGAGGGCATATGTCTGAACCTTCAGTCGAAAAGCAGTCTGTACCTATAACAGCTTTGATTTGGTGCTTTTTATTTTCATTTTGTTTAATTCCATTGCTTATATCCAGTTCCAGTAATTCTTTTAATGTACCTTTATCCAGTGAAGATTAAGCTATGTCCTAACCAGACGTTGACTGTTGGTATTTAGTGAGAGAAAGAGAAGTTAGTATGTAATGACCTCTCCATTAAGTCATTAAAACTGTTTTGGGTGGTGGTGGCATGTACAGGAAGCCACTACCTACCAGCTTGAAAACCAGTGGCTTAACCACAGTACCACAGAGCTATAAAACTGTAAACTGTGGGAGCCGGCACTGGGATGTGAACCCAGTACCTACCAACCTGAATAGTTAGTGAGAAAGAATTCTACACCTGATTGTGCTGTTAAAAAACAGTCTTGTTTTCCAGCTTTATAAAATTATTAAAACCCATCTGTGTAGCTTAACCACATATTCCACCATTGGCACTGTTTTCGAGCAAGTACAGCAATACAAACTCAGTACCTTCCTAGCTTTATATTATATAATTAAACCCCATCAGTACAGCTTAACCACTCCACCATTGGCACTGTTTTCAAGCAAGTACAGCAATACAAACTCAGTACCTTCCTAGCTTTATATTATATAATTAAACCCCATCAGTACAGCTTAACCACTCCCATTGGCACTGTTTTCGAGCAAGCTAGTATAGCAATACAAACTCGGTACCTTCCAGCTTCATATTATATAATTAAATCCTGTCAGTACATCTTTACCACTCCACCATTGGCACTGTTTTCAAGCAAGTACAGCAATACAAACTATCAGTACTTTCCACCTTTATAAGTCCCATCAGTATGGCTTAACCACTCCACCATTGCCACTGGTGGTTTTTTTAAGACCATTTTGTCTGGCATATCTGTTATTAATTAATAAAACATAGTTCTTCCTGCCGCCATAGCCCCGTTGTTACGAGTGTTGACTCAACTGAGTCAGCTGGCGCGAGTTCCTGGTCTTCTTGTTGACTTCCTCACAATGCTGGACTGGACATTAGCTAATATGTGGCAATCACATTGAGAATGGATGAGCAAGTCGGCTGGCGAAAGTTCTTGGTCTTGTGTTGACTTCCCTCAAATGTCACTGGACGGGATATCAGCTAATGTGTGGCAGTCACATTGAGAATGGATGACTGAGTCTGGAACAGAATTTCATTACCCCGCTACCTTAAAGGATCATTGGTGAGCTCAGGCAAACAGGATTCTCAGCGGCGTTTTTCTGTTTGTAAATGAAGCAGAAGTATAAAGAGTGGTGGGCGACTTGACTTGTCACAGATGCATGTACGTATGTGGGTGTGAAAGGTACATAGTGGGCAGAAAAAAAAAAAATGTCTAATTTTAAAAATACCATGAAACATTGTTATAGCTGCACATGTCTCGATTTCTTTTCTTTTGATTTTTTTTTTTTTTTAAACAAAGTTTTTTTTCTTTTAAAGGCGAAACAATCCAGATAATATTAGTGCCATTTGTTCTTGGTTAAAGATGAAAGACCCACTGCAGGAAAAAAGAAATGTTTTATTTAACGACGCACTCAACACATTTTATTTACGGTTATATGGTGTCGGACATATGGGTAAGGACCACACAGATCTTGAGAGGAAACCTGCTGCAGGATCACAATGAATAATATATATATTTACGGTTATATGGGTAAGGACCACACAGATCTTGAGAGGAAACCTACTGCAGGATCACAATGAATAATATATATATTTAATTTATACACATTTTATTTACGGTTATATGGGTAAGGACCACACAGATCTTGAGAGGAAACCTGCTGCAGGATCACAATGAATAATATATATATTTCATTTATACACATTTTTGGGGCGGGAATGCTTGCTTAATATACGGTCAGTCTGGGATCGATCCTTGTCAGTGGCCCCATTGGGATATTTTTTGTTTCATCCAGTGCACTATGGCTAGTACATCAAAGGCCATGGTATGTGCTATCCTGTCTGGCATATATTATGCATATAAAAGATCCTTTGCTACTAATGGAAAAATGGATGGACTTACACCTACCTATCTATTGTCATTGAAGTCACTCTGGGCAGGAGCTGGTACCAGGATGTGAACCCAGTACCTCCCAGCCTTAAGACCGGTGGCCTTAACACTAAACCACCAAGGCCAGTTATGATCAGCAGCAAGAGGTAGCAGAAGAGAGGAAAGGAATGTTTGTAGACCTTTAATCTTAATTGTTTTGTGTTTACTTATGCCATTGCTGTTCTAAATCTCGCTAACAGCTTAATTAACACCACAAATCATAGTGAGAACTGCATCAGGAAGGAAATGTTTTATTTAATGACACACTCAACACATTTTATTTATGGTTATATGGCGTCGGACATCTGGTTAAGGACCACACAGATATTGAGAGAGGAAACCCTCTGTCGCCACTTCATGGGCTACTCTTTTCGATTAACAGCAAGGGATCTTTTATATGCACCATCCCACAGACTGGATAACACACACCGCATTTGATATACCAGTCATGGTGCACTGGCTAGAGCGAGAAATAGCCCAATGGGCCCACTAACGGATCAATCCAAGACCGACTGCACATCAAGCGAATGCTTTACCACTGGGCTACATCCCACCCTAAGAGAACTACATCACTGCACTGAAACAGTGTCAACATTAATAAACATTGATTTATTATGGCCACTTGTGGACTACGTGGTAGCTAAATTAAATGCAGAAATTTTGTTTTGTAAGCTCCCCCTACCCCAACTTGCATTATTTACTTCATTATTAACCAGCAGCATATATACATATAGTCAAACCTGTGTTAAGCAGCCAAAGGGAGTATGAAAAATTTGCCCTTTAAGACCGGTGGCTGCTTAATACAAGTCCGTTTATGTTATATTAAATTATTTTGGAGAATAAAAATTGTTCTTTTACACAGGTGGCTGCTTAATGCAGATCAACTTATATTATATTTGATGATTTGGAACAATATAAATGGCCTTTTAACATAGGTGACTGCTTAATACAGGTGACCATTAGAGAAGGTTTGACTGTTTGTTTTCTTGACCTTTCATCTGATGCTTGCTTGAGGTGCTTAGGACTGGTTGCACTCAGTGAACTTGTGTTTTTGACCATCTCAACCAGTTATTAAAAGCTATGGTATGTACTGCAGTCCAGTAATAAAAGTTGGGGGAAAACCTGTGTGGTGGCAGCATGGGGTTTGTTTTGTGTGTGTCTGTCCATCCATCTGTCTGTCTATCTGTCTCTCTCTATCTGTGTCTGTACTGTTTTAACCTACATATTAATAATAATAATAAACAAAAAGCAATAAATATATTAAAAAAACAAATAAGAGTTGGCTCTTTTTAACTATATGTTAACCCTAGCCATATAGTTTAATTAAGATGTGCTGAGGTGTGGATTATCACTAAACAAACATTGCTATCCTTTCTTTTCACTCTGTTTCATGGGTTTGAACCTAGTATCCACCAGCCTTAAACTCGACAACATACATAAATACTGCACCAACCTGGAAAATAGTCATCACTTTCTAAATTAATTACCCACTTTTTCCACAAGTTATTTTGGACATCTGTTTATTTTTCAAAATCCTACACCGGATCATACAAACATATACGTAACAGGTAACATAATTTGTATCATAACTATCTGTTTGTCTTGGAATGCGGCACAACTTGAGACCATTTGTTCTTGTTTTGCCAAAGTCTAGAGTGGCAGGAAGCGCTGTTCTGAGATACCTGTAGTGCCTCACGGTCTGGTAACTTTATAATGCTTATCACTCGGTCTACACACACTTGTGCTATATCCCGTTTCGTAGGAAAATATTGATACAAGAACGAGCCCTGCACATATAACGGATACGTTGGGGGGGGGGGGTGGCAGACAGACAAAAGAAAAATCAAGGCATAGTAATATATAGTGTCTTCTCCTCGTAAAGAAAAAGGATACTTTTAAAACTAAAGAGGTTAGTGGTTGTTGTTTTTGGTGGGATTGCACTTTGTCACATTCTGTGTATGACATTTATAATATAGTGTCTTCTCCACATAAATAGGTGTAGGTGCCTTTTTAGTCCCCTACCAGTTCAACCGGAGTGGACTAGAGGTTTCATCTCCGTCCTGTTTGTCTGTCTGTCTGTTTGTCCATCCATCCGTCTGTCCCACATATAGATTTCCAGATGTTTTTGTTTAGAATGCTTTGAGATACTGAGCTGAAATTGTGTATATAGCTTTATCATGTACTGTTACAAATCAACTTTAACTTTCATGCTGATTTACCCAGAGTTATGGCCCTTGAACTTAGGAGATATGAAAAATTGTTGGGTCCTGGTAGGGGACATACATTGCTTTAGCAGTACTCTCATAATGCTTGTTAAATGTTATATTCCCTCTCTAAATACTGGAGGTACCCTTTTTAAATGTTGCACTCCCTCCTAAAATAATCCTGCATCTGCCCCTGAAACTTTTGTTTTCAGTATCAACAGATATTTTCAGTTACCTATAAATTTTGTAGCTTACAAATCGTCTGTCCAAACAGAAAGAAGATTATTTGCAATTACTGTAGATCTTATAACTATTAAGGGGCAATATTTAGTTCAGTCGGTTGAGTACTCACCTGAGGTGCTTGCATCGCAGGATCAACCCACCTCGGTGGATTCATTCAACTGGTTGTTTTTTTACTCATTCCAGCCAGTGCACCACAAAAGGCCATAATATGTGCTTTCCTGTATGAGGGAGGTAAATATAACAGATCCCTTGTTACTAATGGAAAAATGTAGCAGGATTTCTCTCTAAGACTATGTCAGAGTTACCAAATGTTTGACATCCAATAGCTGATGAGTAATTAATCATTGTGCTCTAGTGGTGTTGTTAAGCAAAACAAACTTTATAAATATTAATTTAAGGTACAGTTTTAAAACAATTATGCATAAATTATGTAATTTGATTACTACATTTTATATATTTTCCTCTTTTTTTTTCTTTTCTTTTTTTAGCAGTATATACATAGCATTCATGTAATTCTTTACATAGGAACTTGCCAGTCACTTTGCCATGCTTATAGGCTCTGCCATGTCAATTTTGTGTTCCATGTCTGCTTCTTGTTCAAAGCATTTAAATGTGACATATATTGTAAAATATACTAAACACAAAAAGAAATGCAAATCAGGATTATATGATTATAGTTTGTAATTAGACTAGGTTTACTTAATTACAAATGCTGAAATTCAGTATGTGTTAATACTGTCTTTAAATTTTTTAATTTAATGATACAGCTGAAAATATACAGTGAAATCTATCTAAACCCGACCCTGAACAAACCAGAAACCTGTCAAAACCAGCCAAGTTTTGATTCTATATATACACTGGATCCTGTCTAAGTCAGATAAATATTAGGTCCCTGGTGTGATCCAGTTTAGACCAGTTTCACTGTATTCAAATTTAAACAAAATAATGGATTCAGTATGTACATGTATATAAGATCTAAAGGAAACAAGAGAATTAATTAATGCATGCATGGTGATTGAATCTGGTGGAAAAAACAAAAATTCAAGATCTGCTCTAAATATAATATTAAAAATATTCTAACCTATGTGGTATATAGATGTTATTACCAGAGTGTTTTTCGGTATCGTCAATATCATATATTAGGAATAAAAATTGTATTATGCGAGCCTCAATCTGGCGAGCATAATACATTATTTTTATTCCTGATATATGATATTGACGATACCGAAATACACGAGGGTGATAATCTCTTTATCATATAATCTCAAACTTAATACAATGTGTTTTTGTAAACTGTACACGCAACTTTAATTCCAGTCCGCCATTACTAGATATTCAAATGACGTAAGAATATGTGGCGCAGTGTATTTTTGAATGGAAATGACGTCAAACTCGAATGACATCATTTTGGATGTCCTTACATCAAAATAAAGTTATGCCTAACGTTTTTTGTTTTCTGAACATTGGACGGCTTTCAGTGTCAAATTGCCATTGAAATGTTTTTATTTGATGTCTATGAAAGAAAGAAAGAAAGAAAGAAGTGTTTTATTTAACGACGCACTCAACACATTTTATTTACGGTTATATGGCGTCAGACATATGGTTAAGAACCACACATATTTTCAGAGGAAACCCGCTGTCGCCATTACATGGGCTACTCTTCCGATTAGCAGCAAGGGATCTTTTATTTGCACATCCCACAGGCAGGATAGCACAAACCATGGCCTTTGTTGAACCAGTTATGGATCACTGGTCGGTGCAAGTGGTTTACACCTACCCATTGAGCCTTGCGGAGCACTCACTCAGGGTTTGGAGTCGGTATCTGGATTAAAAATCCCATGCCTCGACTGGGATCCGAACCCAGTACCTACCAGCCTGTAGACCGATGGCCTGCCACGACGCCACCGAGGCTGGTCTTGATGACTATGAATGCATACGTCAATCATGGAGTGTCACCCAAGTATGTTTGCTTAAATGTCAATAAACCTAGTGCCGAGACCTCGATTAATTTACATCTAATTTGCACTGAAAATGTAAGATATTATATGATAAATATCATATATCACATTTAACTGCAGCTTTAATGTACTATATGTGGTATATATCATATATTATAATTAACTGTATCTTTAATGTACTATGTGGTATCTATCATATATCACAATTAATTGCCATATGTTAGACAACTAACAGATGTCAGCCATTGGGTGCATGATGCCATGTAAAATTAATTCACTTTCTATATATACATGTATATATGTCGGTTGAGACAGAATAAGATTTCATGTGGGTTTTCTCTTGTTTTAAAGCTATTTTGACAGCTCTAACAAGACTGAAATAAAACTCCATTTCTTTCAAGGTCTCATAACCGAACAAAAATAACTATTTAACATTTTAGTAGAATTAAGGTAGACTTCAAAAGGTTTTAATGATTTCTTTCAAGAGGAATATCTCAAAAATAACTTTACCATTTTTAGTAGAAGTTGGCTAAATTAGGCGTCAAAAGTTGCTGAGGTTTTATTTGAAGTTCTATTCAAGGCACGTTTTAACCATTTCATCCTCAAATCTTTAGAAATTTTTTTTTCATTTACTGTAATAAAAGAAAAGACATTTTGTCATCGATTGTAATGTAGTAAACATTCAGATATAGTTCTTAAATATGTCTGTTCTCGATGGGTTTTTCTTGTTTTAGCAAAGCCTGTAGATTCTTATGAGACTAATTACTGACACTCATAATGTGTATTGATTGCCTATAGCAGATCATTAAATGAATTGCCACATAAACTGACCCATTCATTACTATGTCCCAGCCATAATAGTTTCCCAGCTGCCTAGCATTCTCTCAACTGTCAAACACCAAAACATCCTCATAAAGCAGAATACAGGCCACTTACAGAAGCCAATTTTTTCTTAATTGTACTGTAAAACACCCAAATGTATTTGCTGTGGTTTAATCGAAGAAATGACGATAACTGTGGTTGTTGAGAATACTATATGAGTGGCTGTTTGATACCATTTGTCTTACAAATTATTTCAAAATGTATCTAATGAGTGAAAGTGAGTTGGATAAGTTTTTACTGAATTCATGTGTTTTAAGACATGGTATTGCAACAGACATCAATGTAATATTCTATTTCATACATATGTATCCTCAAAAACATGGTTTAAAATAAATTTAAATGTCTTTTCCAGCTAAAACATATTTACATTGCTTGCAGTTAACTTAATTGCATTACAGATTAATCAGTTTCAAGCTGACTTATATGTCATAGAGATTCAGTTTTGATCATGTTTATTTCATTGTGTGGTATGGCTGTGGCAACTGGGTCATCACCATGGAGCAACCAATCACTAGTCTCAAAAATGATCTGAAAATGAGCTACAGTGGTTGAACTGTCACATGAGTGTTTAAGACTTTTGATCATTTGATTCATTTTAACTTTATTTTTGTGCTTATATCCAATTTAGTTTCAAGCATGCTGTCATGGGCACACAACATGGCTGTCTGTGAAGGCCAGTAGTTAATGATTGATTGAACTGGCATAGGATTGATTGCATGTGCACGCACCCCCCCCCCCCCCCCCCCACTTTTCAGATATTTTGCTTTATATTTGCTTTATAATAGTGTAAAAGTGTGCCCCCCCCCCCCCCCCCCCCCCCCCCCCCACTTTTTGGCACCGTTCCTAGGCTACTGAATTGTTAGTGCTTAGTGAGAGAGAAGTCAGTGATGAGGCCTTACACCTTCCCCAATTGAGCCATTAAAACTGAGTGGATGGGAGTTGATACTGGATAAGAGAGAAATTGTTGTAATAACATTAAACCTGCCCTTTGATTGAACCATTAAAACTCACACTGGCTGAAAACTGGACCGAACCCATTCAGTACTAACATTTATCATATAATTTCTTACATTTTCAGTGCAATCAAAGTATGTGATATTTTTAAGATCACATACTTTAAGCATTTGATAACTTTGCAAATTAGATGTAAATTAATCGAGGTCACGGCACTAGGTTTATTGACATTTAAGCAAACGTACTTGTGTGACACTCCATAATTGACGTATGCATTCATAGTCATCGAATAAAAACATTTCAATGGCAATTTGACAATGAAAGCTGTCCAGCATTCAGAAAACAAAAAAACGTTACGCCCTAATTTGTTTTGATGTAAGGACATCCAAAATAACGTCATTCGAGTTTGACGTCATTTCCATTCAAAAATACACCGCGCCACATATTCTTAGGTCATTTGAATATCTAGTAATGGCAGACTGGAATTAAAGTTGCGTGTATAGTTTACAAAAAACACGTATTAAGCTTGAGATTATATGATAAAGAGATTATTACCCTCGTGTATTTCGGTAAACACTCTGGTAATAACCTCTCTGTATTGTTTTTTACTTCAGTACTATTTGGATTACAACTGCTACACCACAAAGGGGTGGGATTTAGTTCAGTCTGTAGAGCGCTTGCCTGAAGTACTGTGGTCATAGGATCGAACCTCTGCAGTGGAGCCATTCTCTGACTTGGCTTTTTTTTCTGCCCCAATCAGTGCTCCATGACTGGTATATCAAACGTTGTAGTATGTTAGTACATGTATATCAAAGGCCATACTATGTGCTGTCCTGTCTATGGGAACGTGGATATAAAAGATACCTTGCTGCTAATGGAAAAATGTAGCATATTTGAGTCGTTAAAACTCGCTCTGTGTAGGAGCCAGTATCAGGCTGCAAACCCAGTACCTACCAGTTAGATGGCTTAACCACAACAACACTGAGGCTGGTAGTTGCTGCCATTGTAAGATGTTTCCAACTCTTAAAATCTTACATACTAAATACAGCTTCTTGTTTAAAAATAGCGGTGTCCATAAGTTCAGTGTGTTTCTGGTCATCCTAATGTTTGTAAATAATCCAAACTGGTTTTTGTCACCCCATAATGTTTTATGTATGAAATGTTTTTATTTTGAGTAATAAAACAAAGTTTGACCTAGTACAAAAAAGTTAGTTTGTTTTGTTTTATGACACTACTAAAGCACACTGATTAATTAATCATTGGCTATTGGATGTCAAACATTTGGTAATTTTGACACGTAGTCATCAAAGGAAACCAGGTACATTTTTCTTAATAGAGCAATGGATTTTTTTATGTGTACTTTCCCACATACAGGCAAGCACATACCAGAGTTCTGGACCAGTTAATTGTGGTGCATTGGTTGGAATGAGCAAAAACCCAATGAGTTCCACTGAGGTGGTTTGATCCTGCGACGCAAGCACCTTAAGCGAGCACTCAAATGACTGAGTTAAATCCTGTCCTACATGGTACAAACACTAAGACGATCAAAAACATGTTCAATATACAGACATTGATATTGTATGCAGAACATGTTTTATTTAGTATGTAATTTTAGTCATTAAAATGTCTTAAATAGAGATTATTATACAAGCTTGTGTGTCATGTTGATTTTATGAAACGAGTTTCAGAATTTTTGTATTGTCCAAGCGAGGGTGAGGGTAATACATGAATTGTTACACGAGTTTCATAAAATCAGTATGACTGACACGCGAGTGTAATACTTTCATATACTTACCATTTGTGACGCCCAATAGCTGATGTGCATTTTTGTGCTGGAGTGTTGTTAAAAATTCATTCATTCATTTACACGCGAGTGTAATAATTTCTTTATTATCCATATTATTATTGTTGTTTTCTTTATGAATAACAAGACCCCAACTCAACATGTTTCAGCCACAACTAGAAGGAGACGACAAAATGACATCATATTTCAAATGCACAATCTGAGCTAGGACTGGAGAACAAACGATATGTTATAATGTCGCTTCCTAAAATTATGTCATTACACTTGTTATTACACATGTACTTTGTATAATTATTATTAACTCGGTTATGTTGAACCATATGGATAATAACAGTCAATAGCATCTTAACATTGACAACAAACTCAAGATTTAGTGCCTTTAATTACAACACTCTGTGATATTGTTAAACAAATATTCCTATAATCTTTTCAAAAGTATTTATTACTGATGACCATTTTCAGTTTGACAGACTAATGGAGCATTTTGGTAACCCATTTGTAAATCAGGGAATATGAAATTATGTAACGGGCACATGAACTGAATGGTGATTTGCATAAAATTGCATATCCTGTGATTATTCAGTAAATTATTACTTCTGACTCATTCTGAATTTGCATGCAAAGGACATGTTGGTTGTGTGCTCGATTTTCACGTGAACTCCCATTTACAATCTCTGTGTTAACTATCAATAAGTGGATTAATTTTGATGTGGGGATAATATCTGTCTACTGTCCATGTTGACGGCTAAGACTATCGACTCGTAATGATCGATACCATTTTCTGTTTAATAACTTTCTTTGTAATTGGCCGGGTGTTGATACTCTGACCAATCGTCAAGTGACTTGTATTTCAGGTATTGATTGGTCTAAATGGATGTGCACGTTTGTTTCGAGCTCTCTCACAAAAAGAGAACGATATATAGCCTGGTAAAAGGGAAGTCTATTGAATTAATCGGCAGTCGATGTGGATTAATTCTAGAGCACTGTCAAAAAATTTCTGTCTGTTGTGGTTAATAAAGAAAAAAAAAGGTTTTTTATTTTCAAAAAAATAGATATTTGTTTTATGGGAAATATTGCTAGAGGAATTGTTGCTAATAGGTTTAAAGTATTTGAAGAAGGGACATCAGGACCAGTATTTTGTTTTAGTAATACAAACCTGAATTTGTTGGTGTTGGCAAGGCTTTCTATAAGATTGCATAAAATGGTAAAGGGTGTTCCCAAAATTTTAACTAAAAAACTACTGAAATAAAAAATTAAGTCTAAAGGTAGTACCAAACCAAATAACTTCTGGCTGGGTCAAAGTTCGAGGTGCACTGAACTTTTGATAGAGAAGTGAACACCACAAGTCTTGTGATTGGTGATAAATGTGAGTGTGTTGGTTGTAAAAAGAAATGGTTTCATCTGGGCAAAAAATGTATGCAATTTTATTTCATCTAGTACCACTGTGTCAAGTAGCCTTGAGCTTGAAACATGTATGGGGTACCTGTAAAAAAAAAAGTACTCTAATTTTGTGCAGAACTGGGGTAGTGATAGATGCTACCCGTTATCTCAGAAATGAACAGCTTGACCCCCAAATGTTTTCTGATTCACTTTAAGTGTGAGGGGTGGTAGTATTTATATCTGTGGTGTTTATGTCGATTGATACGCTGTGGGTAGGAGTTTTAGCCACATATGTTACTATTGTCGTCTATGGGATTTGATTTGGTAGTATACACCCTATATTAGCTTGATATAACTCAAAATGCATTTCTGAATATCTACAACCCTTCAAATAACTTCCATTTCATAATTCTCCGTTAATTATATTAGAGGTCCAATGTGCTCCTTAAAGATCACACTATGCTCAGAACAATAAAACAAAATGCCAATATTAGTGAGATCTAAAGTCTTGGTAGGGTGTGGTTAATGGCTTTGATATGGAATGTTGGACGTTTTTCTTGTTTGTAGGGACGGGACGTAGCTCAGTGGTACAGCGCTCGCTCGATGCGCAGTTGGTCTGGGATCGATCCTCGTCGGTGGGCCCATTGGGCTGTTTCTCGTCACAGCCAGTACACCACGACTGGTATATCAAAGGCTGTGGTATGTGCTATCCTGTCTGTGGGATGGTGCATATAAAAGATCCCTTGCCGCTAATCGGAAAGAGTAGCCCATGAAGTGGCGACAGCAGGTTTCCTCTCTAAATATCTGTGTGGTCCTTAACCATATGTCTGATGCCATATAACCGTAATTAAAATGTGTTGAGTGCATCGTTAAATAAAACATTTCTTTCTTTCTTGTTTGTACTTCATGCAGTCTCAGGTCTTGGCTGTTCATGCTCCAAATCTAAACCAGACACGTGGAATGTGAGGTTGTTGATGGTGTCATAACGGGTCAACACTGCATGGATTAAACTCAGCTGTCTAAAGCAAAAGAAAGGCAGGTTTGTTTAATGTCACTTCTACACAATGTTTAATCAGTGGGAATTAGAAAAAAATAGGAAAGGTTTAAATTCAAAATTGTGCAACTTATTTTAAACTTTGACTGTTTGGATTCCTACTATATTATTAATTATGATTATTTGGTCAAGAGAGAGTGGAACGTACACAAAGAGACAGAGTGAGAGAAAAGAGAGACAGACAGAAAGAGAAACAGAGTGAGAGAGAGACACACAGAGAGAAAGAGAGAGAGAGAGACAGAGAGAGAGACAGAGAGCAACATAGGGAAAGATAACGCAATGTCACCACATAACAGTAACAGATTTTTATATATGCACTTTCTCATAGATAAGATAGTACTTACTATAGCCTTTGATGTACCAGTCATGAGCTGCTGGTTGGAATGTGGCTGGAAAACCCCAATCCACCAACATGACCCATCACATTTCAGATTAGTGCTCTACTACCAAACTACAGCTTGCACCTCAATTAAGCCATATAATATGGTAATTGTGATCATCAGCACTGTATGGTTGGAATGGGGAAAACCATTGATGACACTAAAAGGTTAGAATGGGGAAAAACAGTGATGGCAGTAAAAGGTTGGAATGGGCAAAACTGATGGCACCTATATATTGGAATGTGAGAAAACCAATAATGCCACTGAAAGGTTAGAATAAGAAAACTGAAATGTTAGAATGGGGGCAAGTGATGACAGGTTGTAATTGGAGAAAACAGTGATGGCACTAAAAGGTTTGAATGGGGGAAAACTGATGCCACTGAAGGGTTGGAATGGGGGAAAAAAACAATGATGTCACTGGAATGTCAGAATGGGATGGAAAAACCTGATGGCACTGAAAGGTTAGAATGGAAGCAAACAGTGATGTCACTGAAAGGTTAGAATTGGTAAAGAACAGTGAGATCACTAAAAGTTTGGAATTGGAAAACAATGGTGCCACTGAAAGGGGGAAGAATTTGGGAAAAACCATGAGGCCTAAGAAAGGTTAGAATTGGAAAATTGGTGGAGCCACAGAAAGGCTTAGAATGGAGAGAAAAAAACAGGCTATAGAAACAAATCGATACTGTGACCCATTGTGTCTCGGCTTTATCTTTTTATTTTCATTCCAGCCAGTCCACATCTGATATATCAAAGGCTGTGGTATGTGATATCTTGTCTGTGGGATGGTCCATATAAAAGATCCCTTGCTGCTAATCAGAAAAATGTAGTGGATTTTCTCTATAAGACTGACTATGTCAAAATTACCAAATGTTTGAAATCCAATAGCTGAAGATTAATAAATCAATGTGCAAGGATACCATAATATAAAGGTTATTACCAGAGTTTTTCGGTGTTGTCAATATCGTATATTAGAAATAAAAAATGTATTATGTGAGCCTCTGGTAATAAACTCTATATATTGTTTTATGTTTCTCCAATCATCTCATATCATCCAGGGGCGGGACGTAGCCCAGTAGTAAAGCACTCGCTTGATGCGTGGTCAGTCTGGGATTGATCCCCATCGGTGGGCCCATTGGGTTATTTCTCGTTCCAGCCAATGCACCACGAGTGGTATATAAAAGGCCTTGGTATGTGTTATCCTGTCTATGGGATGGTGCATATAAAAGATCCCTTGCTGCTAATCGAAAAGAGTAGCCCATGAAGTTGCAACAGCAGGTTTCCTCTCTCAATATCTGTGTGATCCTTAACCACATGTCCGACGCCATATAATCATAAATAAAATGTGTTGAGTGTGTAGTTAAATAAAACATTTCCCCATTTCCTTCCTTCCTTCTCATATCATCCAGATACATGTGGATTATGAAAAATGGTATGATCACTACCATTTAATACATGTATTAGAACACACACACACACACCCCATATCATTTACCACAGTGATCCATGGTATATCTTCTCCCTTCTCTTCCCTAACCCCAATATATTGGATATTCCAGTAATTCAGTAAGCTATTTAGTTTTCCTTTGATGCATATTTCACAGTGCCATAGCCATTAAAAATGCTATATATGTGAGTTTGTGATATTTTTAATCAGTGGCGGATACAGAAAATTCATTATTGGGGGCCCCATAAAGCAAAATGTCAAGGGAACTTTGTGGGAGGTTTGGAGGGGGATCGTAAAAAAAATAAATAATAATAATATATAATATCTGTCACAAAATTTAGGTTCGGGGGGGAGGGGGGAGCGGGCCCTTGGGGCCCTCCTAGATCCGCCTCTGTCAATGCTGTGTGTGTAATAATAGATATCAGCAAGAGTTGAAGGACAAGATAATTATAACTAAGTGTTGTAATTAAACTGCTGCCTCTGTTTGCCACTAAGGCCACACTTTTTAATTTTTTCGGATTATGGATCCGCCGACGTTAATTTTGCCAAAATGAAAAGAAAAAAAAATCAGTTTTCAGTCAATTTTTTATTTTATTTTCCCGCCTACTTATGACTTTTACAGTGGCGGTGTCAGGAAATACGAAATAAAAAAATATATAAGCCTTGAAATATAAAGCTAAATCAGTATTTACAAGCCCATCCAATTCCAACTCCGTAAGATTTTGTCGGTGCACTTTCAGCTTCGATCCGGAAGTATTTTATTTGGTGCGGTGCAACCTGGAGTGGAGTGGTATATAGAAAAGTGCAATTCAATCCCATCTGAAACGGAGTGCCAAAGAATCGTTCTCTCCCTTGACATTTCATTAATTAATTAATATGTTTATTTAAATTTTATCTTGATGGATTTTTATTAAAAGTAGTACAAAGTATGTTTTGAATGGTGTTAATACTTTAATTTATACCCAACTCCGACTTTGCTGAAATTTCATTTCATCTGTCAACAAGTTCGGAATTTAAATCAAACACATTCAGTATGGCCAATATACGTCACAAAACAACGTGTTGACGTCATTATTTTGACTGAAATCGGTTGTATTTTTTAAATAATTACAATTGTGTTAATATCTCACCAAATACTTTCTCAAATTAGATAAAATAAAGTGCACAGTGCATTAGATGTATTAAGGTTAAGACTGAATAAACACGGCTCCAGTGTTAGTAACGTAGCCCGTGTGCTGCTTACGGAAACCCCGGAGGTTATGACGTAGATTGGCCACATGGCATTGCAACAAAAGAATGGCCGACATGTCAAGTGGCACTACTGTGGAATCCGGGGACATCTGGATATCTGTTTCAGTGTCATGTGTCGATGCGCCGATTTTAAATTTAAAGACCATTAAAAAGTGTTCGGTGAAGGAAACGTGTGGAGAGCTGGCCAACAAAGTAATTCCCAATAGCCATGTTGACTGTCGGATTCTGAAAATAATTGCTGGGACTCACGAATGCGAGGTGGTGAATTTTATTTTTATTTTTATTCCATCCTCCGACATTGCCTCCTTCAAAAAAAAAATCCGTAATCTTAAAAAAAAAAAAAAAGTGTGGCCTAATGGCAGGTTCACAAAATATCAACAGGAGGTATACAAGAAGTGAGTGTTAGAAGTAGAATGCATGTGTCACCACTCGCCATGATCAATAAATAAAATATCAACAGGAGGTATACAAGAAGTAAGTGTTAGAAGTAGCATGCATGTGTCACCACTCGCCATGATCAATAAATAAAAGCAAAGAAATAGAGAATAATACATGAGTGGCCGTTAGATACCATTCATCTCACAACGAGTTGTTTTAAAATGTATCTGACAAGCAAAAGCGAGTTTGATACGTTTTTAAACAACAAGTTGTGCAATAAATGGTATCTAACGGACACGAATGTATTATTCTGTTTCTTACATATCCTCAAATGGCATTGGTGACCTGATCATCACCTAGGAGCAGCCAGTCGTATGTCTTGAAATTGTTAACACACATACGTATGTAAAGAACTGTTTTCAAAAACAACACATGGTGTTCTCACCAACGGGTGTGTAAGAAGTATAAATAACAATGTTTATCATATAATATCTTACATTTTCAGTGCAATCAAAGTATGTGATGTTTTTCAGATCACATACTTTAAGAATTTGATAACTTTGCAAATTAGATGTAAATTAGTCGAGGTCTCGGCACTAGGTTTATTGACATTTAAGCAAACGTACTTGGGTGACACTCCATGATTGACGTATGCATTCATAGTCATCAAATAAAAACATTTCAATGGCAATTTGACACTGAAAGCTGTCCAGTGTTCAGAAAACAAAAAACGTTAGGCATAACTTTATTTTGATGTAAGGACATCCAAAATGATGTCATTCGAGTTTGACGTCATTTCCATTCAAAAATACACTGCGCCACATATTCTTACGTCATTTGAATATCTAGTAATGGCGGACTGGAATTAAAGTTGCGTGTACAGTTTACAAAAACATGTTGTATTAAGCTTGAGCTTATATGATAAAGAGATTATTACCCTCGTGTATTTCAGTATCGTCAATATCATATATTAGGAATAAAAATAATGTATTATGCTCGCATAATACAATTTTTATTCCTAATATATGATATTGACGATACCGAAAAACACTCTGGTAATAACCTATATATCACAGTGTTATGAACTTGTATTTCCGTTTACCAACAATGGCAGTTCTAGACATAATCGCAGGGTGTCAGGATATGAATATGAAAGGGAAGACTCCCACCTTGCATGCATGCATACATAACTGCACCATTACTAGTAAATAAAAACTGAGAAACTATAAATAGCAGTGCAGTTCAATATTTTGAATTTGTAACACATGTTACAGAAAACCCCAAAAACAAAGCAGTTCCACAAATAATGAATAGGAGGATAGAAATATTATGGGTGTGAAAGGTGATGTTTCACCACCTACCACCACCTACCACCACCTACCACCACCAATAAATGAAACTGAAGAACTATAGATAACAAAATAGTGTTATGAACTTGTACCTGTATTTACCACTTAAAGGGACACACCCTAGTTACGTTTATTTGTTAACTATTACGGCGTTGTTTTTCGCTATTAAACCCCATTTTTCACAAATAAAATTGCACTTTACTTACATTTTATTATTTAGAATACACATTTCCATTCACCTGAAGTGCTTTTTGGTAATCCTGATGTTTGTAAAACCACGAAATGCATTTTTTGCATTTTTTCACAAAATGTGTTGTCGAGAAAAAACCGTTAAGCAAGCGAGGTCCAATCTATTTTTAATGTCACAGACGTTGGTATATCACGTGACCGTTATCATTTTGGTTCGGTTTGTTTTCTCGTGCACGGTTCGCGCAATCAACATCCGATTTGTTGTTGTTCATTTGTGAGATTTTTCTTCACAGTTCGTGAAAATTTTCAGTAACAATAAAGTTCAGACAAGTAAGTGTCTCAATACAAAATGTTACAAACCCTTAAAACCAATAATTTTGCTAAGTCTTACGATATCTGGAGAGGGGATACAACCAGGACAGAACAGTTGGAACATGTCCAGGAGAGGTGAAATGAACGCACCCCAAGTCTGTGAAATTTGTCGTGAGGTAGGCATTGTTGTGCTTCTACCGGTGACATCACAATACTAACTTTCAAAATTATTTCAAGCAATTGGGACATGGGGATTCCCATGGTATTTATCGATATAAAACCTGCTTTTTCACTCCATTTGATAAAAACGTGATCTAAGTGTGTTACAGGTTTGTAGATTAACTAAATTATAATTTATTTTCGCTGGATGGAACTAGGGTGTGCGCTTTAAGGCAGTTTTTGACATAATCACTATAGGGGAGGGGCATGGGAAATTTAACTGAAGGATTAGGTAAGTGTAGTTCAGTATTATAAGGGCAGGATATAGCCCAGTGGTAAAGTACTTGCCTGATCAATCCCCGTTGGTAGGCCCAATGGGCTATTTCTAATTCCAGCCTGTACGTACTCCACAACTGGTATATCAAAGGCCATGGTATATGCTTGCCTGTCTGTGGGATAGTGCTTATAAAGATCCCTTACTACTAATGAAAACATGTGGGTTATCTCTCTAAGAGTATATGTTAAAATTACCAAAGGTTCTACATCACATAACTGATGATTAAAAAATCAATGTGCTCTAGTGGTGTTGTTAAGCAAAGCAATTTTTTTTTTTTTTCACCCCATAAAATTATTTTCCACAGATGCATATAACCCCGTAAAAATCTGACATTTTTCACATGACCTGTCTGAACCAGATATGTCTTAAAACCAGACTTTTTCTTGGTTTGTTGAGTGTTCAGTTTAGAGGGTTTCACTGTACTTTAATAATGTGAGTAACAATTACAACCCCACCCATACATGTATGACAATGTCCTGAACAGCTCTTATAACTCACAGGTTTTAAATCGTTATAATGAAAACTGTGTGTGCATGTTAAGTGCCTCTGTCAGATATGTACAGTGAAACCTGTTTAAACTGGATCACACCAGGGACCTAATATTTATCCCATTTAGACAGGATCCAGTGTTTATAGGGTTGTTTTTAAGAATAAAAAAAAAAATCAGGACCATGAAACACAGCCGATTTTGACAGGATTCTCGTTTCTTCAGGGTCTAGTTCCATGAGGGTCCAGTTTAGGCAGGTTTCACTGTATATGTATTGGCTGGAGTTCACAACTGATCCATGAAGATTGTACACAAAAACAAACTTAGCTCCTTTTCAGGTCCAGTCTTAGAATAATAAAATATGGCAGAAATGTTTTTCATGTGACGGCATTCAGATCCGGCGACAAGTAGGTGGGGACATCAAAGACATTGTATACAGCTGATTCAAGGATCCACAGGGTCATTGTCAGTCATTAATGCTTGTCAGGTATTTCATTGTACACTGTCGCACCTGAGCGAATTATGCCTATACCTGGGTCAACCCAGCAAGTTTCAGATAAGAACATAGTGATGGCATTACAAAAAAAAAAAATCAAACATTCATACAATGATGTAGGCTGTGATTCATAAAATGAGACCGGGAATATGTCGTAATATGATTTTAATGAGATTTTAATGATCTGAGGATAGGCGATCTTGAACCATCTGTGTTCATTTGGAGAAGACTGAGGCAGAAAGAGAGATTATACCTGTAGCAATATATACATACCAGTATATATACCGGTGTATACATACTGTATAATAATAATAATGTGGTTTACCTGCGTGGAGAAGGAATGTGTTACGGTCTAATGTTAACCAGGAGAGGAGTGTATCGGCAGACAGTTTGGTAAGTAAGACAATATTGACGTTCGGTGGCGTATAGAGCCTTCTTGTCATCATGACTGCCAGAGAAGTCGTGAGAAAAGAGTGGTTTAAATTTCACATAATTATACACAGCTGAGAGCTTAGTGTTTCAAATTTCATGTGTTGATACACAACTACAAGCATACAGTTTGTTTTTCATTGCAAGGAGCATTTTACAGTGTTTCTACATCTGTCACTGATACGTACATGGATATGGCAACACACTGTGATAGTAATCAGTGAAGGGATTAAATTAGGCAAGTTGATATGGAGAATCTTTGTCTTACGTCTGGTGCTGTTTGTCTAAATGTTCATAATTAATATGCCAGCTGGATATCTGGTCAAGTCTGAGTGCATACATGTAAATAGGTTACTCACAGAGTTTAGTATTCAATCAGGTAAGGTATATTGTATTCTATTTTTATTTTTATTTTGTTTAAACCTGTTTAATTTCCTCTCCTTTCTGGGGATTTTTCTTTCTTTCTTTTTGTGTTTGCAACCCCTGCAATTTGGGAGGCAGGATGTAGCCCAGTGGTAAAGCGTTCGCTTGATGTGCAGTCGGTCTAGGATTGATCCCTGTCGGTGGTCCCATTGGGCTATTTCTTGTTCCAACCAGTGCTACACAGCTGGTCTATCCTGTCTGTGGGGTGGTACATATAAAAGATCACTTGCTGCTAATTGGAAAGAGTAGCCCATGAAGTGGCGACAACGGGTTTCCTCTCTCAATATCTGTGTCCGACGCCATATAACCGTAAAAAAAAAAATGTGTTCAGTGCATCAAGTGCATCGCTAAATAAAACATTTCCTTCCTTCTTCCCCTAAAATTGAGAAAATATCCATGACAAAAAAAACCATACCATTGAAAAGAAATTGAATAATGTACATGGCCCCCAAAAATGTGATGGAGAAGTAAAAACTCTGGCAATTATCAGTGGCATTGCTGGTTGTCACAGACAATTACAGGGGTTGTGTATGTGTGCGTGGAGAGGAATGTTAACAGTTAACGTAGTTTACAGTGAATACCAGTCATTTTCCTTTTCTTGGAGTGGGATGTAGCCCAGTGGTAAAGCATTAACCTGATGAGCAGTCAGTCAGTGGGCTATTTCTCGTTCCAGCCAGTGCACCACGACCGGTATATCAAAGGTTGTGGTATGTGCTATCCTGTTTGTAGAATGGTGCATATAAAAGACTATAGTGGTGGTGTTAAACAAAACAAACTTCTTTTTTCTTCTTCTTCTTCCTTTTCATCTTACAAAAAGAATACAATTCTAGGTATACATTTCTGTGTAGCAAGAAAATACAGGACTTCTAAAATCAAACACTTAATTGCTAGAGCATTTGATTTCATTTTAAACTGATTTTTATTTATGTTTGTATCCAATAAATTCAAGCATGTTCTTCTGGACATTCTGCCATCTGGTTGGTCAGTCTGTCCAGGACTGTCGGTAATGGTTATATATAGTTGTTAGTGGCTAGCAACTTCTGCAGTTGCCTATAGTAATGCCATGGAGTTTTTATTTCTCCATAGCACTTTTTTTATGTGGAATACCAGGTATATTTGAAATTTTTTTCTCACGACATCTTCTTTGTTTTAGACATTATTCTAATTGTAGGGGTTATAGGTTATAGTGAGAAAGAAGTCTAGTGTAATAGCCTTACCCCACCCCCCTCACCCTTACCTTCATCCTCACCCCGGTTGAGCCATTAAAACTGACTCTGGATAAGCTGTATGTTGCCATAATGTGAGCTTGTATGGTATTTACAGTTGTAAAGTCACTGACTTATTCACTATTCCACCAAGACCAGTACTACAGCATTTTCTGCATGATTTTACATTGCCATTTCATCATGATTTTAAATGGCCTTAAATTACCAGCACCCCACTCCCGGTTGAGCCATTAACACTGACTCTGGATGGGAGCTGGTACCATGATGGGAACTTCAATGGTATTTACCAACCATAAAGCCATTGACTTACATTGTAACCACTAATCCACCAAGACCAGCGCTACAGCATTTGTTTGCATGATTTTAAATTGCCATTTCATCATGTTGTGCAGGCTGGCTTAAACAAACTTAGAAGAAGTGAATTGCTGTGAATAATTGAGAGTTGCATGGATTACGGGGATTGGACACAGAAAAAGCAGGGCCCATGAGTATACCCTCAAGACAAAACATGCTATCAATCTTCTTCCTTGTCAGGTAGCAGCTTGTATAATCTGGTTTGGTTTGAAAGAAGGTGGTTTCTGTTGTTTAACAGAATGCAATAATGGTATACACCTGAGGTTATTGTCTGATGTATATTTTACAAGTGTTATTCTTATTCTTGCTTTGGTTAATTATCTGGACTTTTTTTTTTTTCTAGTTGAAAACGTGGGAACAAAATTTAATATTTTTTTACAAGTGTATATAATGTTTGCTGTTTTAATTAGTCACCTGAAATTGTTTTACTGCTACTAAAAAACATGGAATTGAACATATTGGCTGATACCACATTAAAAAACAAAACATACATGGGTTTTTTCAAGCTAATCATTCACAAAGTGGTAAAGTGCTCACTTGATGCACGGTTGTTCTGGGATCGATCCCCGTTGGTGGGCCCATTGGGCTATTTCTCATTCCAGCCAGTGCTCCACGACTGGTATATCAAAGGCCGTGGTATGTACTACTCTGTCTGTGGGATGGTGCATATAAAAGAACCCTTGCTGCTAATGGAAAAGAGTAGTACATAAAGTGGCGACAGCGGGTTTCCTCTCTCAATCTGTGTAGTTCTTAACCATATGTCTGACGCCATATAACCGTAAATAAAAATGTGTTGAGTGCATCGTTAAATAAAACATTTCTTTCTTTCATTCACAAATAGTAGCAGATATAGAAAACAAATTTTTAAAAACAGGTTTTTCACATTGTAACTTTGAATTAAATAATGTATTGACTGTTACCACTTTATAAAAGAAACAAACATATATTTGTCCAGGTAATCATGCACAAAATGGTAGCAGATATAGAAAACAAATTTTAAAAAAACAAACAAACATGTTATTCTTCAGGTATAATAATTTGCAAATGTTAGCAGATAAAGAAATCAAAGTTTAAAAAAAAAAATTCCACATTGTAACATGGAATTAAATATTTATTATCTGTTCGACTTTAAAAAATAAACATATTTATTTGTTCAGGTGCTCATCCACAAATGGCAGAAAATACAGAAAACATCAAATTTAAAAAAAAAAAATTTGCAACCTTTACAGATCTGTCTTTCTGCTCATGCAATAATACTTCTTGACAGGATCTTCTGGTCTTAAGAAAAAAAGAAAAAAAGTCCTATTCCAATAACCAGATCAATTCTCTCTGCAGACCCCAATTATACTTGATAGTACAAATCATAATGTTACAGCCTTGTCCCAGTCAGGTTACAAACTTGTTTTCTATGTAAGGGTGTCAAGCAAAAAAAATCTTATGTTTTTTTTTTTAATGCTGTCATGTCAAATCAAACTGACATCCCATTCTGTTTGTTCCAATCAAATTCACAGCATCGTGGTTTGAAAAAAAAATGAGTATTTGCCGTAACTTGGCTTACGAAGTTCAGTTTATTTTTAAGAATATTAACAAAACGGATACGATGGCTGAATAATTGTTTTTAGCTGGGTAAAATTATTATGCAACAAACATTAGATTTTTTTTTAGAGTTCACTTCAGGTTAATACAGATGTCATATACTGATTGAAAGAAAAAAGGGATCACCAACACTGAAAAGGAAAGAGTGACTGCAATCAAAACGCTCACCCATAGTGTCAGAAAGTTAACCATGTTATATTCAATCTCACATTACTGACATTCAATCCAAAATCAGAGATGGGACAAAGCCCACTGGTATAGTGCTCGCTTGATGCGTAGTCAGTCTAGGATCGATCCCCACCTGTGGACCCATTGGGCTATTTCTCGTTCCAGCCAGTGCTCCACAACTGGTGTAATAAAGGACGTGGTATGTACTATCCTGTCTGTGGGGTGGTGCATATAAAAGATCCCTTGCTGCTAATAAAAAAAATAGTAGCTCATGAAGTGGCGACAGCAGGTTTCGTCTCTCAATATTTGTGTGGTCTTTAACCATATGTCTGACACCTTATAACTATAAATATGGGGCGGGATTTATCTCGATCAATTGAGTGCTCGCTTGAGGTGTTTATGTATCAGGATCAATCCACCTCAGGTGGATCCATTCAACTGATCAGGTTTTTTCTCATTCCAACCAGTGCACCACAACTGGTCAAAGGCCATGGTATGTGCTTTCCTGTCTGTGGGAAAGAGCACTTAAAAGATCCCTTGCTGCATTAGAAAAAATGTAGCAGGTTTCCTCTGATGACTGTCAACATTATCAAATGTTTGATATCCAATAGCCGATAATTAATAAATGTGCTCTAATAGTGTCATTAAACAAAACAAACTTTAACACTTTCAATCCAAAATTACATCTTTGTGCTTTATATATTCATTTCAACTTATTTCCGTGCTTATATCCAATTAAGGTTCAAGCATGCTGTCCTGGGCACACACTTCAGCTATCTGGGCTGTCTGTCCAGGACAGTGGGTTAGTGGTTAGTGAGAGAGAAGAGGGTGTAGTGGCCTTACACCTAACCAATGAGCCCTTAACAACTCGCTCTGGGTTGGAGCCGGTAGTACCAGACTGCGAACCCTGTACCTACCAGCCTGTAGTCCGATGGCTTAACTACTGCGCCACCGAGGCCGGTTGTGATTTATAGAAACATTACAATGCTAATAGTGGCTGATATTTGGTCTACAATACCAAGTGTCCCTTATTTCTTTCTCTCAGTATATTTGTAATGCTAATTACCTTTGAAACTTTATAGGTCCTATTTTCATTTCATTTCAACTTATGTCTGTTGTTATATCCAATTAAGGTTCAAGCACATTGACACTGTCCTGGGCACACACGTCAGTTATCTGGGCTGTCTGTCCAGGACAGTGGGTTAGTTGTTAGTTGGTTAATGAGAGAGAAGTTGGTCTTACACCTACCCATTGAGTTGTTAAAATTAGCTATGGTGGGAGCCAGGACTGGCCTACGAACTTGGTACCTACTGGCCTTATGTCTCATGGCTTAACCACGACACCACCGAGGTCAGTTATAGGTCTTATAACATCTCTCCACAAATTTGTTGTACGTAGCTCAGTGGTAAAACCTTCACCTGAGGTGTGAAGAGTCACAGGATCAATGATCGTCTGTGGATCCCCCCCCTCTACCCATCCTAAATAATTCCTTGGTATGTACATGCTCGTTGCCCTGCCTATGAGAAAGTGCATATATAAATCCTTTCGAACCACCTCGGTGGATCCATTCAACTGACTGGGGTTGTTTTTCGTTCCAACCAGTGCACCACAACTGGTCAAAGGCCATGGTGTATGCTTTCCTGTCTTTGGGAAGGTGCATATAAAAGATCACTTGGTGCATTAAGAAAAATATAGCGGGTTTCCTCGGATGATTTCAAATCGAAATTACCAAATGTTTGACATTCAATAGCCGATGATTAATTAATCAATGTGCTCTAGTGGTGTTGTTAAACAAAACAAACTTTAAACACGAATATAAATCCTATGTATGTTTGATAGGTGTAGCTTTTGTGGTAGCAATGGTTTAATTTGGTTTGTTTTGTTTAATGACACCACTAGAGCACATTGATTTATTAATTATCACACAGCTATTGATAACTCTGACATGTATAGTCTTCAGAGAAAAGCTGCTACATTTTTTCAGTCAGTATCAAGGAATGTTTAATATGCACTTTTCAACAAACAGGACAGCACATACTACAGCCTTTGATATGCCAGTTGTAGTGCACTGGTTGGGACGGGGAAAACCCAATCTGAGAATGGGTGCACCGACGAGATTCTATCTTATGACACAAGTACCCCAGACGAGTGCTCTATCAACTGAGCCAAATGCTGCCCCATATCAGTGGGGTTTTCCTCTCTGTTTAAATCTCTAGACCAAGGCTGTATATTTGGTTATAAAACTGGACACTAATGTACACACTGTATTTGTGTGGGCGAGGCATTATTAAAGCCATGAATCTAAAGTTCTATAAGGAATGAAAGAATGAAATTTTATTTACGGTTATATGGCGTCAGTTCTATAAGGAAGGAAATGTTTTATTTAATGACACATTCAACACATTTTATTTAAGATTATATGGTGTCAGACATATGGTTAAGGACCACACAGATATTGAGAGAGAGGAAACCTGCTGTTGCCACTTCATGGGCTACTCTTTTTGATTAGCAGCAAGATATCTTTTATATGCACCATCCCACAGACAGGATAGTACATACCACAGCCTTTGATATGCCAGTTGTGGTGCACTGGCTGAAACGAGAAATAGTCCAATGGGCCCACCAACAGGGATCGATCCCAGACCGACCGCGCATCAAGCGAGTGCTGTACCACTAAGCTACATCCCACCTTCTAAAGTTTTATAAAGACATGACTTAAGTGTCGTTATATATATATATATTCATATGATAAACACCAAGTAGCCGTAGTTTTATAAAGACATGACTTAAGTGTCGTTATATATATATATATATTCATATGATAAACACCAAGTAGCCGTAGTTTTATAAAGACATGACTTAAGTGTCGTTATATATATATATATATTCATATGATAAACACCAAGTAGCCATAGTTTTAAAATAGGCCAAGTGTCTTAAAAAAACATTTACCCATTGGACTATATTTCTCGCTTTAGCCAGTGTACCATGACTGGTATGCCAAAGGCTGTGGTTTGTGCTATCTTGTCTGGGATGTGCATATAAAAGATCCCTTGCTACTAATGGAAACATTTTGCAGGTTTCCTCTCTAAGACTATGTGTCAGAATTACCAAATGTTTGACATCCAATAGCTGATGATTAATAAATCAATGTGCTCTAGTGCTTTCATTAAACAAATCAGAACTTTAACTTTTCAGTGAATGCTCTACTAACTGCACGAGTTCATGCTGCCTTTTAGCAGTGGGTTTTTCCTTTCTTTTTATCTAGACCATCATTCCAGTCAGTGCACCACGTCTGGTATTTCAAAGGTCGTGGTACATGTATGTGCTATCCTGTCTGTGGAATGGTGCATATAAAAGATCCCTTGGTACTAATGAAAATATGTAGCGTATTTCCTTTCTATGACTGTGCCAAAAATTACCATATGTTTGACATCCAATAGCCGATGATTAATAAATCAGTGTGCTCTAGTGGTGTCATTAAATAAAACAAACTTTTCTCCTTTTTTTTATTTTTATCTAGACCAAGGTTGTATGTGCTTATTAAACTGAACACTTTGCACACACTATTTGTGTGGGTGAGGCATTATAAAAGCTATGAATATAAAGTGTGTACAATAAAAAGTGTCAATATAACCATATGTTAGATATAAAAAAAAACCCACTTAGTTTTAAATATGCTGAAGTACATGTGACATTGAGCAAACATTCCTTTCCTTTCAACTCACCTTTTCACTACAGGACCTTCTCTTTTTTTTTCTTTTTTTTTAGTAACTGAGCTACATAGATGCCATGCATAACTTTTAAAAGTGACAAGGTGTTTTAATTGTCATTTCCTACTCACCTGTAACTCGGTTCTCAAACTGACATGGTGAATCGGTGCACATACAATAATTATGTGCTACGTTCAATGCGTACATGGTTTTCACATCTGTGTGATAGCTGGCTTGATCCACCATTACTGTCAAATGGGACGCAGAAGATTTCATACCGAGCTGACAACATAAAAGGTTATCACAACAAACGTAAAGTTACTTCAGAGGTTCGCTGTTTATCGATGTTAATAATGTATTATTTTTGTTTCTGCTTGTTTCCGCTCAGTGCTGAATTATGAATCGAGGCTGAGCAAACTGTCAACAGATTTGTGTTCTGCAGTTCTCTTGAAGTTTCGTTAAAGGTGGCACTGAGTGTAATAACATACATGACTATTACATTATTAACTGGCGTCGTGGTTAGGCCATCGGTCTACAGGCTGGTAGATACTGGGTTTGGATCCCAGTCGAGGCATGGGATTTTTAATTCAGATACCGACTCCAAACCCTGAGTGAGTGCTCCGCAAGGCTCAATGGGTAGGTATAAACCACTTGCACCGACCAATGATCCATAACTGGTTCAACAAAGGCCATGGTTTGTGCTATCCTGCCTGTGGGAAGCGCAAATAAAAGATCCCTTGCTGCCTGTTGTAAAAGAGTAGCCTATGTGGCAACAGCGGGGTTTTTTCTAAAAACTGTCAGAATGACCATATGTTTGACGTCCAATAGCCGATGATAAGATTAAAAATCAATGTGCTCTAGTGACGTCGTTAAATAAAACAAACTTTACATTATTAGTGTGTGTGTGTGTGAGCGAGTGTGTGTGTGTGTATGCATGTGTGCGTGCGTGCAGATCTTATCATATTAAACTTGTTCATCTCTTCAACTGTGTTCAACATACGTTTTTAAAAAGTAATATCAGTCTCGGAGATCGAAAATCGGTCCCAGACCAGGAACAAAGGGCTTTTCCCCACCCCTGACATACAGTACTTGTATGTTAGTGTTAAGTGCTCACCTGAGGGGTGATGGGTCATAGGTTCAATGTCCATTGATAGACTCATCAGTTCCCCCCCCCCCCCCTCCATGCCCCCAAATCACAACCAAACAAGGTGTTGTTTTTGTTCCATGACACCACTAGAGCACATTGATTTATTAAACACTGGCTATTGGATGTCAAACATTCGGTAATTTTAACATATAGTCATAGAAAGGAAACACGCTACATTTTTCCATTAGTAGCAAGGGATCTTTTATATGCACCATCCCACAGACAAAATAGCACATACCACAGCCCTTAATATACCAAATGGTACAATGGCTGAAACGAGAAATAGTCCAATGGGCCCACCAATGGGAATCAATCCCAAACCGACCGTGCATCAAATGTGCGCTTTATGACTTGGCTATGTCTCGCCCCGCTTAAATCAAACAAACTTTACACCTAATAATTACTTGGGTCATAAGATCAAACCTACTCAGCTGACCCATTGAATATTTCTTGTCCCAACCAAAGCCCCACGTACATGTATGGTATATCAAAGACTGTGGTATGTGCTGTGTTGTTAAACCAAACAAACTTTACACCTAATAATTACTTGTCCTGCCCACCTCTCAGTATTGGTGTATTGTTCACAGAATATATTCTGACACTGAAATTATATTGAACTGTATGGAATAATTAATGATGGTGTGTGACCTATAGCACTTGCCTGATGTGTAATGAGTTACTGCACTGATCAATCTTCACGGAATTTGGGATTTTCCTGTCTCAACCATTGCCTCAGGACAGGTATAGCAAAGGCTGTGGTATGTGCTGTCCTGTCTATGGGATGGCGCATATAAAAAGGCCCTTTGCATCAAAATTACCTTAAAGAAATTACGCAACATTTTCTGTTTGACTTTAATCCTACGGGATATTTGCAAATTCAATAGCACCAATACCAACCCTCGCCCATTATAGACCATGGTCAGGCTTCTTATGCTCCCCTGCACATGCCAGCGCAAGCGATCGTGTCTATCACTCCAACCTCCACCCCCACCCCAAACCCTTGCCCATTATAGACCATGGTCAGGCTTATTATGCTCCCCAGCACATGCCAGTGCAGGTGATCGTGTCTATCACTCCAACCTCCACCCCCACCCCAAACCCTTTCCTGTCCTGGACAGAGGAGCCGGCAAAAGTGGACATCTAGCCCATGACAGGCATGTGCACAACAGCTTGTTTTGAATGTGCATGTTAAAATTTATGACCTGACCTGACCAAAGTAATAGGTTTCCTGTAAGACTACATGTCAGAAAACATTTGACATCCAACAGCTGATGATTAATAAACCAGTGTGCTCAACATAGCTGCAGTTCAAAACATGCTGAGATGTTATCTATCTCACATACCTTTCCTTTCCTGCATCTAAAAGCTGCATGTTGCAGGTCCCTTGGGTGTCCTCTTTAAAAAAAGGATTACGTTTATTTAATTTTGTGGTTTAATAGATTAATCTTTAAAAATAGTGATCTATATTCTCGTAATTACAGAATATAATAAGCTTTGAGTTCACTTGTCCCAAATGGAATCATCTTTATTTGTCATAAAACAGTCATTTTGTGATATATAAAAGTTATTTCATAAGTGAGATAAACTTGATATGAAATGGTAGCAAGTTCAATAGTAATGTTTTATACAGTGAAATTATGTATTGACACTGTACAGGAACATGTTTAAAACTGATAATATTAATTAGGTTTGACATGAACAGTTGTGATATAGAACACGGAGAATATGATACATATACATGTAAGTTGTTTTAAATGTATTTATTACAAAAAAATCAAGTTGGATGCTTTTAAAAATAATTATAAAATAATTGGTATTTATTGTATGTATTAGATATCATCAGTGTAGTATTCTATTTTTTACATATCTTCAAAAATTAATTTGAAAAAACAACAACATCTGTATGGAACTTAATGAGTTGCACTTTTCATCATCAGTAGAAAGTTTAAAAGTTTGTTTTGGGTGGAGTGGAATGTAGTCTAAAGGCAAAGTAGTCATTTGGTCTAGGATCAATCCCCACTGGGAATAGCCATTGGGCTATTTCTTGATCCAGCCAGTGCTCCATAACTGGTGTAACAAAGTCTGTGGTATGTTCTATCCTGTCTGTGGGGTGCTGCATATAAAAAAATCCCTTGCTGCTAATCAGAAAGTGTAGTTCATGATGTGATGGTAGTGAATTTCCTCTCTCATTATCTGTGTGGTCCTTAACCATATATGTCTGACACAATATAACTGTAATTAGAATGTGTTGTGTGCATCGTTAA
Source organism: Gigantopelta aegis (assembly GCF_016097555.1). NCBI lineage: Eukaryota > Metazoa > Mollusca > Gastropoda > Neomphalida > Peltospiridae > Gigantopelta > Gigantopelta aegis. Next base: position 41,785,709 of record NC_054700.1, on the reverse strand, counting down.
ATAGAACATTCTTTCCTTCCATCTGTAGTTTCATTTCAACTTATTTTCGTGCTTATATCCAATTAAGGTTCAAGCACGCTGTCCTTGTCTGTCGAGGACAGTGGGTTAGTTGTTAGTTGGTTGGTGGTTAGTGAGAGAGAAGAGGGTGCAGTGGTCTTACACTTGCCCATTGAACCCTTAAGAACTCGTTCTGAGTTGGAGCCGGTACCGGCCTGTGAACCCTGTACCTACCAGCCTGTAGTCCGATGGCTTAACCACTGCGCCACCGAGGCCGGTCCATCTGTAGTGTTAGCTTCAAACGATATATAGGTCATCACCATGGATCAGCCATTCAGATTTATTTTTTAAATTTTATCCAACATATGTTGAATAATTCTGTGGAATACAATAAATTTTGCAAAATGTTCTCTCAAATAGTCGTGTAAGAAACATCACTTCATGCACATTATATATCACTTTGATATACACCAATATATTTAAAAGTGTATGATGTGTGCTACTGGTATATAAGATTTATTGGGGCTGTTCAACAATTATATGTAACACTAGTATTCTCCAGAGGGGAATACCAAATGGTATCATGAGATGTCAATTATGAAATGTAGAGTGAGGAGGCATTTACCAAGGGTTACATGTATGTAAAATTTTCAAAAACCAGTCATTGCTATTTTCTTCTTTAACAGATGGTTTCTATCAAGAATTTACAATACTAAACAAATAATGATGAATTTGTGTTAAATACAAACAGAAAAACAAATGGGATTGGTCAAATTATGACAGAGAGATTTGGTGGGAGGATATTAATGAGCATTAAATTCTTTTAGAGGGGGGAGTGGTCTTAGTTTGTTACATGGACAAGGGGGTATTAAAAAAATAACAAATTCTGCATCACGTAATTGTTGAATGGCCCCTGTAATACTCACTGAGAGCTGTTTTGTTATAAAACAGTACTTGAATTACATACCTGAACATAATATTATGCTTATGTAGCATTTCTATCCGCAAGATTAAATGTCGCATATACCATAAAAAAAATGTCAGTGCATTGTGACAAAACATCCATAAGTGCAACTACAGAGAAACCTCTCAAGACTGGACCCTCTGTCAACCGGAATTCCCTCAAAACCGGACATTTCACAGAGTTCCGTTTTAAAAACCGGGACAGAACTTAACCTCTTTAAACTGGATCCCGCTTAAAACCGGACATTTGTCTTAGTACCAAGGGTGTCCAGTTTAGAGGGGTTTCACTGACCTAGGACTTATAGTTTGTGAGAAACTGAGAAACTGATCTAAACGTGAAACGTTAATGTTAAACTTTAATGCAAAAGTTGTCGCCACTGTCAGAAAAGTAATACCTGCATCTCATCATTTTACTTCTTAAAGGTAAGAGAAAACTATCTCAGAAATGTGGACTATTTTAACATTTACTCTAATTTATAGACTACTGGCAAACTGTCTTTAATTCTGGTGCCAAAACTGGAGACCGGCTTTTCCCCATAATGAGGAACAGTTTACTATATATGTGACTGAGAAACTGTCTGTGGTGGTAAGTGCTACACTTGAGTTTCCTTGGTAACTATAAAGCACTGCTTTTCATCTTTTTATCAGCTTTAATGGGTGTTGAGTGGCTGTTTAAAGATATGGCAAAAAAAGTGGGATATTATATCAAATTAGAGTGATTATTATCAGTATTGGTTTACCAGTTCCAAGCACTTTTGAGTTAAAATCTAGGGTATATCTGAAGACATCGGTGAAATGGGGATAAGTGAGATGCAGGTAGATAATAAGGAAGAGTAAAGAAATGCTTGGCAACATCCAAGCATGTTTGAATCATGGATAATTAAGTACACTGATGGAGCAGGATTTCAAAATTGGAGGTGTGATGCATTCATAAACAATTTCCTTAGATCTTGTAATGAAGAGGGTATATTTTTTTTTATTCCAAGGGTTTTGTATTAGGACAATAATTACTATATAATATTTCAGAATTTTGGGTTGGGGAACTTTCAGTTAAACATTTTCAGGATTTTATATTAAAGGTAAGGGGTTGCGTTCATATAATTTTGCAGGACCTTGTATTTTGGAAAGAGACATTTATATGCAATTTTTCAGGAATGGAGGGAATGGTTGGTCATGCAGTGGTTAGGTGTCAATCTTATGGTGTTTGGGAATTTAGTCAAATAAGAAACCTGGGGCCTAATTAACTAAACTCTCGCAAATTTGCGATCTCGCAGTGCAATGCTAAAAGACTTCCAAAGAGGATGCTTTGTTGTCTAGCAGAGCCTAAGAGACCTCTGTGAATTAGGCCCCAGCTCATCATGTTGTTTAGCAGCAATTTAAGGTATCTTTTATAAGTACAGACAGGGTGGCACATACCACAGCCTTTGATATGCTACAGATTGCAATAAGAGAAAAACCTAAATGGATTGATCTATCTACTGAATGTTCAGGATATAATTTTGTGTATTTATATGCACTGAATGCATGCATTGTATGTCTGGCTTTACATACACAAAGTGCATCTGGTGTATGTCTTCCTTTACATTCATGGAATTTAAAAATCAGTTGCAACCCATGCATTGATCTATTTTTTACAAAAGCCAGAAAAAAGAGACTTGAATATATTTATGGAGGACAGGCCCCTGGTCCCCCTTGGATCCAGTGTATGCTTGCCTTTAATTTTATTCATGTATAAAATGCATCAGTGTTTATCTGCCGTTTTATACAATTATAGCAGTTTCAATTTGTTTCCCCTGTAATGAGAAGAAAGCTTCAGGTAAATGTAAAATGTCAGAGCAATAATTGAAAAATGAAACCTCATCAGTGTGAATATCAGTGATATGTTACAGCTGTTGATGGCCACATATATTGGTGGCACCTCGACCTTATCTGTGTGAACTATACAGTGTTATGTTACAGCTGTTGATGGCCACGTATATTGGTGGCATCTTGACCTCATCAGTGTGAACTATATGGTGATATGTTACAGCTGTTCATGGCCATGTATATTGGTGGCATCTGGGCCTTTTTGGTGTCAACTATATGGTGATATGTCACAGCTGTTCATGGCCACATATATTGGTGGCATCTCGACCTCATCGGTGTCAACTATATGGTGATATGTCACAGCTGTTCATGGCCATGTATATTGGTGGCATCTCAACCTCATCTGTGTGAACTGTATAGTGATATGGTACAGCTGTGACATGTTACATCTGTTCATGGCTACTTATATTGGTGGCATCTCAATCTCATCAGTGTAAACTATACAGTGGTATGTTACAGTTGTTTATGGCCATAAAGAGTTCATCCAGCAACCCCTGCAATTGCCCATTAGCAATCGGCATTGCCATGGAGATTGCCGTGGCTTTTTTTAATTTGCCACAGCACTTTTTTGCCTTGGACTATATTTAAGTTTTTTTTCAATTACATGGGTTTTTTTTTGCCATGGACAGTTTCTTAATTGCAGGGGTTGTCCAGACACCATCTCGGTGGGGGTGGGGGGGGGGGGAGATTGTCAGTTAAAATGTGTGGGAAAGGAAGGAATGTTTTATTTAATGACGCACTCAACACATTTTATTTATGGTTATATGGCATCAGACATATGGTTAAGAACCATGCAGATATTGAAAGAGGAAACCCACTGTCGCCACTTCATGAACTATTTTCAAATAGCAGCAAGGGATCTTTTATATGCACCATCCCACAGACAGAACAGTACATACCACTGCCTTTGTTACACCAATTGTGGGGCACTGGCTGGAACAAGAAATAGCCAAATGGGTCCACCGACAGGGATCGACCCTAGACCGATGGCGCATCAAGCGAACACTTTACCATTGGACTATGTCCCGCCCATAAAATATGTGGAAGACTGGGACTTTAATCTCTGTCGCAAAAAGCCATTTAAAAATAAATCAAATATAGGATATAGGCCCGCCCTATGTTTTTTATTTGTCAAAACAGTTGTTTGCTCACTGGCCTCGGTGGCATCGTGGTTAGGCCATCGGTCTACAGGCTGGTAGGTACTGGGTTCGGATCCCAGTCGAGGCATGGGATTTGTAATCCAGATACCGATTCCAAACCCTGAGTGAGTGCTCCGCAAGGCTCAATGGGTAGGTGTAAACCACTTGCACTGACCAGTGATCCATAACTGGTTCAACAAAGGCCATGGTCTGTGCTATCCTGCCTATGGGAAGCACAAATAAAAGATCCCTTGCTGCTAATCGGAAAGAGTAGCCCATGTAGTGGCAATAGCGGGTTTCCTCTCAAAATCTGTGTGGTCCGTAACCATATGGCTGATGCCATATAACCGTAAATAAAATGTGTTGAGTGCGTCGTTAAATAAAACATTTTTTTCTTTCTTTGTTTGCTCAATCTGCAGTATTTCCAATATCCTGAAAATATAATTTTATTCATCCTCCATTTAAAAAAAATAAAAGATATGGATAAAAAATATAATGCAAATGAAACCAAATAAAATATTGTTATTCTGTGGATGAATATTTAACGATACCCCAGCATGAAAAATACATTGGCTACTTGGTGTCAAACTGTAAAAATGAAGTGATGATCAACATCAATATAAAACTTAAAACATTAAATTAAAACACTAAAGAGTAAAGAGCTATGCAAAAGTATAAAATATCACAGGTAAATACATTTAAAATTAGGAATAAAATTCTGGCACTGGTCCACAGATGCCAGCCCACATTCTCAAGTCCTGTCCCACCTTCGACACCCTGCGACAGCAAACTTGGCCCAGTGCATTGGATCTGAGGAAGAAGCTATGGGGACCGGTGACGTCACTAAGACAGATAGCGGAATTCGTCCACAATATCGGACTACCTATCTGACATGGCAGGGATCACTGAAGAAGAAGAAGAAAGGAATAAAATTCAGCATCTCGCAACAATTTCAACACAAGTGAAGAGTAATTTTAATTAGTCTAACACAATATGGAATAAATATTACAGTTCTGAACATATGTTGATCATCTAAAACCAAAAATAATCTAGTCACACTTTTTAAATCTTTAAAAATACCATTAGTCAGATGTTTTTTTAAAACAAACTTTGCTGTGAAGAAAACAACCAATGTACTTTTGTAATAAAAACAGATTTGTTTACCACATTTGTTCTCTCTTCTGTTTACTACTGAAGAAGAATTCTAAAAACAGACAAATCTCTGGGCGTCTGTTTGTTACTGTTAGCTTGGTTTAACTAAGGAACATTTTTATGATTACAATTTCATGCTTCTTATTTTCATTTAATGTCGGCTTAGGTATCTATTATCATCTGGAATAATCGTCATCTTTGAAGTGGGTTTCGCCTTTAATTGATTTGACACTGGGGCAGTTCTCTTTCATACCATGTCTTGTATTGGAAAAGCAGCCCAAGGTCTGATGGGAGCAGTTGGACATCGCTACCTCTTGGGTTTAAAAAGCGCAAGGAAAAATATTTAAATTTTTATATCTTATTGATGGAAGGGAGATAGCAGAGCTGTTGAGGCTTGCTTCTGGAAACCTGTGAAGTGCATCATTATGGGTTCGTTGTATTCAGGTGTAAGGTGGTTTTATGTTCACGTCAATTCAAGCTGTTTTCACTCTCATAATGAGAACATGTAAATTTGGTCAATAAAAGGGTCAATTTGTGATGTGATTTTTGTTAAAGGATTTCAGGAGCCGTGAAAAAGGCTGTCGTAAATATGCGGTTAAATTTGTATTGAAGGTAAAGTGTTAAATGCGGTGTAAACATTTATGTCTGTTTGTGTTTCTTTTTGAGGTTGTTAAGAAGTGGAAAACAGCATAATATGTATCTGCCTATTGACAATGTGATGACCATTAGACCATGCAGTGGTGTAGGAAGGTACCAAAAAGTGTGGAGGGGGGGGGGGGGGGGGGGGGGGGAGAGCCTCGGTCAATATCAATTTCTTCGGTCCATAAAACATGATATTGCCCTCATTGTGTGTATGTATATATATATATATATATATATATATATATACACACATACACACACACATCATTGCTACTACTGGATCCCCCGCCTTTCTATTTCCAGTGCCATGTGATGACTATTCCATGCAATAATCATCAAATCATGCATGGCCATTTCAATGGAAAAGAGTAGCCCATGCAGTGGAGACAGCGGGTTTCCTCCGTCAATATCTGTGTGGTCCTTAACCATACGTCCGACGCAATATAACCAAAAATAAAATGTGTTCAGTGAGTTATTAAATAAACAATTTCCTTTCTTCCATTCTATAAAACTAGTGCACCAAATAGCCATATTTAAATATGTGAATGTGTCATTAAATATACATTATATCTTGCCCTCTCCCCCTCCCCCCAAAGCTGCTAGTGTTAAAGTATTCATATAGTACAAATGCCATGTGTGTATGTACACATATATTCTGGTTCTGTATCAGCATACTGCCGTGAATTATCTCCACAACACTGATCTCGGACAATACAGATTTCCACTAACTGGTTCATCATCATGTACCAGTAGGTTGTATTGTAACATATTGAAAAAGAAAGGAATACATTTCAATTGACACATTTTTAAATCGGTGGCCACCAGTGTGTAGCATATTGTTGATTGCAGCACATTATACATAGATGTTAGATATACATGTAGGAGCTGTGATTCATTACAAAAGCTATAACACGGCTGCAGATAAGCTTAATGTAGATTATGTGATGGTATAGAAGGTTGATTTCTTATATAATTCTCTCAACTGTGAACCAAATGTCAAATAACTGCATGTATATATGCATCAGGGGCAGGATGTAGTTCAGTAATAAAATGCTTAGCTGATGCGTTGTGGGTTTAGGATCAACAGTGTTCGAAATAAGCACTTATCCATTTATCCTGACAAGTAATAATCTGCTTGGACAAAAGAAAGAAAGAAATGTTTTATTTAACGACGCACTCCGCACATTGTATTTATGGTTATATGGTTACGGACCACACAGATACTGAGGGAGGAAACCCGCTGTTGCCACCTCATGGGCTACTCTTTTCAGTTAGCAGCAAGGGATCTTTTATATGCACCATCCCACAGATGGGGTACTACATACCATGGCCTTTGACATACCAGTCGTGGTGTGCTGGCTGGAACAAGAAATGGGCCCACCGACAGGGATTGATCCCAGACCGACCACGCATCAAGCAAGCGCTTTACCACTGGGCTACATCCCACCTCCTGCTTGGACAGTCAAAATATACCTTAGTGATTGTCCAGTGGCCAAGTAAAAAATATAATGCTGTTTAATTTTGAGCAGTCAAAAACATTGTCCTTGCTTGTGAATAAAACTAACTTATTTGGACGAGTAAAAATATTGATGGCCAGGTAGATTTGTAGATGTACTTGTCTGGTGGACTAGTGAAAAATTCTGCTTATTTCTATCACTGATCAATCCCCAATGGTGGGCCCATTGGGCTATTTCCCGTTTCACCCAGTGCACCATGCATGACTGGTACATATCAAAGGCTGTGGTATGCATTATCCTAACTGAGATGGTGCATAGAAAAGATCCCTTGCTACTAATGGAAAAAATATAGCAGTTTTCCTCTCTCAACATCTAATAGCCGATGATTAATAAATCAATATGCTTTAGTGATATCATTAAACAAAACAAACTTTCTTTTACATATATGTATCAGTATGTTAGAACTCATATAAGAAGGAAGGAAATGTTTTCTTTAAAGATGCACTCAACACATTTTATTTACGGTTATATGGTGTTGGACATATGGTTAAGGACCACACAGATATTGAGAGGAAACCCACTGTCGCCACTTCATGGGCTATTCTTTTCGATTAGCAGCAAGGGATCTTTTATATGCACCATCCCACAGACAGGATAACACATACCACAGCCTTTGTTACACCCAGTTGTGGAGCACTGGCTGGAATGAGAAATAGACCAATTTAATGGGCCCACCGATGGGGATCGATTGCGTATCAGGCGAGCACTGTACCACTGAGCTACATCCCGCCCCCATAGAATCAAAAAAGAATTCACAATAAGATAAGATAGTGTGTATGTTTTTATTAATCAATATATTTCAAATTTAATTTTAAGAATTGTCTGTTATTTCTTTTAGGTTCATCTGGGTATAAATAAAAAGCATGGCAAACTGTTGTGTGAATGGGTTCACCGATTCACACAGTTTGTGCATGTTTATTTTTTGTTTCATATTCCAATTAACCTAAAAGACCAGGCTTAAATGAATATTCATAGTTACTAGAAGACTACCTTTAAAGAGACAGACCTTAGTTTTTAAACACTACAGCTTATTTTTTATTATTAAAATTGTTTTTGATAATTGAAATCGGACATTACTTAGATTTTATTCTTTAGATTATCAATTTCTGAACATCCGAAGTGTTTCTGTTCAACCTGGTGTTTGTAATACCGTGAAATGTATATTCCGTAATTCGAAAAACGCACCATGCATCTGAAAAGTACCTGTTATAGAGACGAGCTCTAGGCAATTTTAGATAGTATTTCCATGTTTCAGTGTTACATACATTTGTTTCACTCTATCGCAACAGGTTTGTAGATTAAAAAAACTTAGGGTGGAATTTACAAAGAAAGAAAGAAAGAAATGTTTTATTTAACGACGCATTCAACATATTTTAATTTACGGTTATATGGCGTCAGACATACGGTTAAGAACCACACAGATTTTGAGAGGAAACCCGCTGTCGCCACTACATGGGCTACTCTTTCCGATTAGCAGCAAGGGATTTTTATTTGTGCTTCCCACAGGCAGGATAGCACAAACCATGGCCTTTGTTGAACCAGTTATGGATCACTGGTCGGTGCAAGTGGTTTACACCTACCCATTGAGCCTTGCAGAGCACTCATTCAGCGTTTGGAGTCGGTATCTGGATTAAAAATCCCATGCCTCGACTGGGATCCGAACCCAGTACCTACCTACCAGTTCAATGTGCTCCGTGCCTTCTAATACTAAACAGGGCGGGACGTAGCCCAGTGGTAAAGCGCTTGCTCGATGCGCAGTCGGTCTGGGATTGATCTCCGTCAGTGGGCCCCTTGGGCTATTTCTCGTCGCAGCCAGTGCACCACGACTGGTATATCAAAGGCCATGGTATGTACTCTTCTGTCTGTGGGATGGTGCATATAAAAGATCCCTTGCTGCTAATTGGAAAGAGTAGCCCATGAACTGGCGACAGCGGGTTTCCTTTTAATATCTGTGTGGTCCGTAACCATATGTCTGATGCCATATAACCGTAATTAAAATGTGTTGAGTGTGTTCTTAAATAAAACATTTCCATCTAATACTAAACGTGCAGCCATGTATAACAAGGTGACAGCTCTAGCAAAGCAGATAATTAAATCGCATGAAGCTTGAAAATATGATCCTGTCGTATTTAAAAATCTTTAGGATCTCGTATTAATGCATTGATTATTGTTGAGAAGAAATATATTAAATTGACTTTTTCGTGAGGGATTGAATTACATTCTTTGATGTATAAAACAATGCTAACCATCCATTATTAAAAAAAATGTTTTTAAGAGTTGGAGTAGACATACATACATGCAGTGTTCGAAATAAGCACTTGTCCGTTTGTCCTGACAAATGAAAATCTCCTCGGACAAGCAAAAATATACCTTGGTGGTTATCCGGTGGACAAATAAAAATGTTCAGTGCAGTTTCATTTTGAGAAATCAAGAACATTGTCCTTGCATTTGAATAAAACAAATCATTTATTTGGACAAATAAAATTATAGGCAGACAAGTAGATTTCTAGATGTATTTGTCCGGTAGACAAGTGAAATGTTCTGCTTATTTCTATTACTGACATGTAATTGGTGACTGGTTTTCAGCTCTCTCTAAATTAACTTTATAGTGTTGCAAAAAATTATGTTAAAAATCACATAATTGGAGTTTATAATGTATTAAGATTGATATTGATATTAAATATTTAATTAATTTCAATTTATTTTTCATGCTTATATCCAATTAAGGTTCAAGCACGCTGTCCTGAGCACACACCTCAGCTATCTGGGCTGTCTGTCCAGGACAGTAGATTAGTTATTAGTGGTTAGTGAGAGAGAAGGTGTAGTGGTCTTACACCTACCCACTAAGTCATTAAAACTTTGTGGTTGGGATCCAGTGCCGGGCTGTGAACCCAGTACCTGCCAGCCTCAATTTGTCCGATGGCTTAACCATGACGCCATCGAGGCCGGGTGATACTAAATAAATTCACATGCTATTGCTAAGGAGAGCTAAAAAGTACATTCCTTGAACAAACCTCAAGGGAGTGATGGGGTACAAGAATGATAGCTCCTTTTAAATGGCAAGGTCTGAATATCACTGGCATAGGAAGTGGGGGGGGGGGGGGGTGCCCCCCCCCCCCCACACTTTATAGCAGCAGCAATGATTTTATGTGTTTATACATGTATTTATATATGCGCCACATACTCTTTGGCACCTTCCTATGCCAATGGTATACCCAACAGTAGTGGATATTTGCTTGCATAATACTTGTGTGTGAACGCTGCGTGAAATTTATAAAAAAGGTTTTATAACTTTTGTATCCCAACATGTGCAAGTGTAATAACTAGAATGACAAAATGCATACAAACATATGTATAATGGTTTTCAGTGACTAGCCTTTAGAAACTGTCAATTTCTATAAACTTGATAATATAATACATCTCTGTTTTGGAGTCCGTTCACATAACATAATACATGTCTATTTTACAGACTAGACACTAAAAGTGAGCCTGAAATATTTACAACACTGGTTATTTGAACCACATTGATAATTCATTTTCTTCCTCTCTTTTTTTTTCCCCTTTTTTTGTGGAAATTAATATAATTTTCATTATTCCACCTTATTGCTCTTTGTGGTTTGTAACAGTTGTAAATTGCCTGTGATCAGATTGTGGACAAATTAATATTACATGAACCAATGTACCTTTTCTATGTGTTGTAAATTTTCTGTAAGTGAACAGTGGAGAAATTAACTTTAATTGCATTCTTGGAGCCATGGCCATTTTACACTGACATATATATTAAGAAGAAAAAACAGACTGTGACTGTTTCAAGTACAGGAGGGTGAGATGTAGTTCAGTCGGTGGTCTTTTCAGTGGAAGTGCCCCACAACTGGTATATCAGTTTGTTTGTTTTCTTTAATGACACTACTAGATTACATTGATTTATTAATTATCGGCTTTTGGATGTCAAACATTTTATCATTTTGACACATAGTCGTAGAGAGAAAACCTTCTATATTGCAAAGGATCTTTTATATGCACCAATCTACAGACAGGATAGTACATACCACAGTCTTTGATATACCAGTGGTGGTGCAATGGCTGGAACAAGAAATAGCTCAGTGGGCTCAATCCTAGACTGACCATGCATCAGGTGAGCGCTTTACCACTGGGCTACATCTCAAAGCCTTGGTATGTGCTGTCTGTGGGGAAAAAAATTGTTGCTGATAATGAAAAAAAGTAGCAGGTTTCCTTGAAAGATCATTAATGTAGACAGAAATAACAGGAGAACTTGAAGGTTTACAAAATATATATCATGTTGATTAATTTGGTTTAAATATTAACATGCGACCATAGAGTAGAAATGAAGACAAGGTGTACAAAGTGTTGTATATTTCTGATGTAGCTAAAGGGAAGTCGAAGAAAAAACTGAACAATACCCATTGTCTAATATAACTGAGAGGGTGGGGGAGTAATTTTTAAAATTTGTTAGGGTTGAGGCCGTATTGCCACACCCACTATGTGCAGCCATGCATTTAAACTTTTAAAATTATATTGTAATGTTTCAAATAAAAAGTAAAACATTAACAGTAATATGTGTCTTAATTTCTTTGCCTTTAAAGGGACATTCCCAGCTTTGGTGCATTGTAAGATGTTTCCAACTAATAAAATATTTTTACGATTAAACTTACATATTAAATATATTTTCTTGTTTAGAATATCAGTGTCTGTATATTCTATGTGTTTCTGGTCATCTTAATATTTATAAGAAGCCTAAATTGGATTTTGTCTTCAAATAATTTCATATGTATCAAAAGAATATTTTTTAGGAAATAAAATAAAATTTAACCTAGTACAAATATTAGAACGATCAGAAACACGTTTAATTTACAATCACTAATATTTTATGCAGAAAAATATATTTGATATGTAATTACAATCGTTAAAAAGTCTCTGTTAGTCGATAACATCTTAAAAATTGCAGCAAACTCAGGAATGTCCCTTTAAGTACCTGTAACGTAATCTCGTATCAGTCGAACGTTAAAAGACGTAAGCAAATCGCTAGAGAAATTGGAGCTTTTTTTTGCCAAGATGTTTCTTGTGCTTACAGTAAAATATTAATAGCAGCTTGTGTGTTTATTCATGTATGCATGTTTTATTTTTGTGATTCCCTCAGTACTATACTGCGTAGAGGTGTGAGGAATGGTTTTCGCATGTTTATTACAGGTGTATCATGTTCTTCACTCATATTACCTGACTAATTAATCACAGACAGTCACGCTCCGACATTTTCAGTGACTGTGGCAGTGAGATGTAATTTATTTCTCTCTTTTTTTCCTCTCTTTTTCTTCTTTTTTTTTGTGGATAAATTTTATTCTGATGATCGGCAAAACACGGCTTTTATTTCATTTTCAGGCTCAGTGGGTGGAGTGTCGACAAATGGCTGCAGGTAATGGGCGTAATGTGAGCGCAACACAAGCGAAGCCCTTTCGCTGATTCACACTGATAGATCTGAGGAGGATTCTCAACACTCGGCTGTATGGAGTGATCTCCGGCAGATTTCGTTCACAGTGCTACGAGCAGCTCGGCAGTGTGTGGGGAGATTCATTCAGTTATTATCTCGCAGGCATGAAATGGAGCGTTTGTTGTTCGAAAGACATTGTGCTAACTATAGCAGTTAACAATGTCATGTGAAGCTGCTAGTATATTAAGATACGCCATAACTACTGCATGTACCGTCACTGATTAAGAGTTTGTTCGTGTTGTGAGAGAGCAATACATTGTCAGATAACTGTCAAATTACCTTTGTGGGCAAATGTTTATATAGTTTGACTATACTTAGATAAAACCCTTTGGTGAAGTAACTCTTGACTGTGAAATTACCTTTGTGGACAAATGTTTATATATTTTGACTGTACTTAGAAAAAAAGCATTGGTGAAATAAGTGTGGTCATATTTGCCAACAATCTCCAATTTATTTTGTCATTGAAAAAAATCATTTGCTCATAAAAAACAAAAAACATTTTCTTTATAACTGAACATAATATGTGAATTTATTTTCCCAATCTTGGACTATGGATTTTGCTTAGTAAGAAGGGATGGTGATACAGCTGTGATACTTAAATACATTCTCATCTACACTAGCACCTGCTCTCTGCGACAAACTCTTTTAAGGAAATTCTACAAATTCTCTGTCCGTTTGTTGGAACTCTTGACAGCAGGATATCTGTCAAGAACAGGATGTAAAGTGCTATAAGGAGTACCCACAGTCAGTATTCTTAACAGTCGTGGATTAACTGCTAATGGAAACAGTATTGTTGCCACCATCTTTAAAAATACCATTTAAATCCCTCCTTTAGATTGACACATCTTCAATTCTCTCTCTTTTTTTATCGTGAATAATTTTTTTTCACAGGATTTACATATTTTTACAACAGGATTACTGGTGAGCAAGATTAATATATTTAAAAATGGAATTGAAATCGAGAGATTTGACATGATGGTAAATTTCATTGTGTTGTTAAAGCTGCAATACAGATGTTGATCTGTAACGGTGACCTGCAGGGATGGACTGTACAGAAGCTAGTGTTAATTGTGGCAGTGTAGTTACGGACTTGTGTTGGATTGTTTTCATTACCGGACGTTGGAATACCTTTGACGACGATGAGGATACGACAGAATAGAGGTCAGCAGGGTGATGTGGCCATCCTGTCACTACTGAATGTCCTGCTGCAACTCTGTCTGGTGTCAGGTGAGTTGGAAGATTATGTTTTTAATATTATTGTCATAATTAGCTTTATGGTAGAAATCAGGGGCTATAGTGTCGGGGGTCATCTGAACCCCTCCCCCCCCCCCCCCCCCCCCCAACAGCCTATGCCCCTGCAAGAAAGAAATTAATTTTATTTAACGATGTACTCAACACATTGTATTTACAGTTATATGGTGTCAGACATATGGTTAAGGACCACACAGATATTGAGAGAGGAAACCCGTTGTCGCCACTTCATGGGCTACTCTTTTCGATTAACAGCAAGGGATCTTTTATATGCACCATCCCACAGATAGGGTAGTACATACCACAGGCTTTGATATACCAGTCGTGGTGCATTGGCTGGAATGAGAAATAGCCCAATGGGCCCACCAACGGGGATTGATCCCAGACTGACCACGCATCAAGTGAGTGCTTTTCCACAGGGCTACATCCCATCCCCATGTTCCTACAAGTAATAAATGTTTTTCAGTTTTATGCCTGGTGTTTTGTAAGTTTTATTTTACTGAATTTACTGAATTAAGTACTTAAAACAGAACTAATATTAGCTGTGTTTTGTATGATAATGTTGGTTAGCTGAAATAATAGATATAATTAAAGTGTTTTATTTCTAGTGTAATTAGGTTTTGTATATTTTAATTATAAAAATAATTTTATGTATCGGGTATGATTAAATTTTACTCAGTTGTCTTAATTATGACAAAAATAATAATTGTTCTTTAATTACCATACATATTTGGTGTCCGATACATTTTATTTTATTCTTCAGCAATGCATGGTCATTTTGTCCAAACCTTTAATTTCTCGCTTGAAATAAAGAAATTTTCAGTTATAGACATGTGAACAATATTTTTCAGTGAATATAGGTAGCTCCATATTCATCGGGCTTTAAACACAAAATTTTAAAATTTTATCCGGAAATGTTTATATTATTGATCAGTTGAAGTATTCGTAATGATTACATACATGTATCCTAATTCAATAAGATATACCTGTATTTCTAAAACATATACTGGAACTCCAATGAAAACACACCATTCAGTTTTCATTTGTTATTGTTCTTGTATGTGTGACGTTGCTGTGAAACACATTATAACGCTAACCCTTGTATACAATTTTGGGTTATTTATTGCCTTCTAGAATGCATTCAGTATTTGTGGTATGTACTACCCTGTCTGTGGGATGGTGTAAATAAAAAGATCCCTTGCTGCTAATCAAAAAGAGTAGTCCATGAAGTGGCAACAGCAGGTTTCACCTCTCAATATCTGTGGTCCTTAACCATATGTCTGATGCCATATGACCGTAAATAAATTGTGTTGAGTACATTGTTAAATAAAATATTTCCTTCCTTCCTTCCTTCCTTCAGTTATACAAAATCAGTTAAATGATTTTTGTTATTTCTCGTCTACTTTTCACAACTGCAAATATGACTGGTGCATTTTCAGTGGAGTCCTTTAAAAAGAATTAGTACCATCAATTTTAAAGCCATTTGTGATAACTGACAACAGATATTACTTATATTTTATTGTTTAGAATATCCATGTTAATACATCTGAAGTGCTCATGGTCATTCTGTTGTTTGTAATGCAGCAAAATGCATTTTTCGTAATTATAAGAATGCACATACCTCTGCAGGGCTCAAAACTTGCCAAAACATATTGGCTTAAAAATTTGCTTTGCCTCATCCCCTTCCTTTACAGCACCCACACTCACCTCTCTAAACAAGATTTCTCTCAAAACCAGCAATTTTTAAAGTCCCTTATTACATATTAGTACATAAAGTAACTTCTCTAAACTGGACACCCCTTAAAACCAGACTTTTTACTTGGCCCCTTTGGTGTCCAGTTTAGAGGGATTTCTCTGTATATCTAATCCAGTAGTCAATGATTAACAAATCAATGTGCAAACAAACAAACTGTATAATATTTATCCAAATACAAACCTCTGTTCTTATCATAGTTGAAGAATTCCTAAATTCCAAACTCACATATTGCACATTTTAAAAAAACCAAGCCAATTTTGTTTTAATGATTATGGTTAAAACAAAACCCAAGAGGAATCAAATTGTGGGAATAAAGCAGCACCCCATGCAAGCAGCAGTGACATGACATATGAAGTTGTTACATATTGCCGCCTCGTAGGCCAGGGAGGAAGTTCATAAAGAATGCAAAAATGATTACCATTTGGACAGAACAAAGATAGCATTTGACAGCTCTTAAGATGGTGCCAAAGTGGATGACGTTAAAAAGATTGCAATCACAGAAGAAAATGGAAAGTTTTTGTCTTTGTTAAAATTACTCTATAAGTCAAATGATAAACGAGAAAGTTGAGTGGAAGAGAAAGCTGCTGGCAGATGAGAACTGTATTTATGTCAACCTGTTACAATGTCCTGCCACGTTTGATGACTAACTATAGTCTGGAGCCTTATCTTCCATGAACATTGGCTTTGGTTTTTTAAAATAATTTTAGTTTAATTTGCTGTAAAAAAAAAAAAAAAAAGTGTTTTGGAAATAACAAGTTTGATGACTAATTATAGTCCATCTCATCTTCCTTGAACATTCTTTGTTTTTTTGTAAATAATTTCAGTTTAATTTGTTGTAAGAAGAAAAGTAAAAGTGTTTTGGAAATAACAAGTTTGATGACTAACTATAGTCCTTCCCATCTTCCTTGAACATTAATTGTATTTTGTTGTAAATAATTTCAGTGTAATTTGCAGTAAAAAGAAAAGTAAAAGTGTTTTGGAAATAACAAGTTTGATGGCTAACTATAGTCCTTGCCATCTTCCATGAAAATTGTTTGGTTTTTAAAAAAAAAAAATTTCAGTTTAATTTGCTGTAAGAAGAAAAGTAAAAGCATTTTGGGGGAAAAACCCCCAAAACATACTATTTTTGTGTGCAGTTTAGAAAATAATCAGCTCAGAAATAAGTATGTAGTAGTACATATCCCAGTGAGAAAACAGTATTCCCTGATGGAAAGGACTAGTAACATGAACAGCAGGTTAAATTAAAATAGGCCATATTTATTAGTGATTTAATAAATTACAACAATTGACAATACACACACACACACACACATTGACACACATGCACACACACACATACTGACACACACATACTGACACACACACACACACACACACACACACACACATTGACACACATGCACACACCCTGCGTGTGCTGTAACCTCACCGTGGTGCAGGGGTGTAACATTCTCTTTGAGAATGGCCAATACAGCACAAAATTGAAGTTTTGAGTAAAATTCAGTATCCGTAAAATTCTGTGATATTTGTGTTTTTGCACAGTTCTTTACACTGTTTTTGTTTGTCTTGAATTTTTATATTGATGTTGATCATCACTTTATTTATTTGCATTACCATAGTTTGACACCCAATAGCCGATGTATTTTTCGTGCTGGGGTGTCGTTAAACATTCATTCATTCATTCATTCATTCATTCATTCATTCACATGCACACACACACATACTGACACACACACACACATACTGACACACACACACACATACTGACACACACACACACACATTAAGACAAAAATGTATTAACAATTTCAAAGTACAACATGTACTGCATTGTACTTTAAAACTAAACAACATTCAATGATGTGACAGTCACACATTTTGTTTGTGTTGAAAATCTCCTGTTACTTACCGTAACAAAAGATTCATCAATTAAATCACGTGTCTGATTTCACTTTGAAAGTCACAAGTTTTCTTTTTTATTTAAGCTTATTTACCAAATTGCTACACGTTCTTGTCTTAACATATATATATATATATAAAAACTAGTGACATAAAAAAATATCTAAATATTTGCAATCACTTAAATTTAACAATACAATCCCACCCTTTACATTAAATTTTCCATCTATAGGAGCCAGATGGCGCCTACTTCTATTTTTAAATAGAAAGTATGAAATGTTTTCGGCACCAAATGAAAAAAATTGTCACATATGTAACCAAATCGATTGCAATGTAGAGGGCTGTTATTACTGATAAATTTATCTCATTTCCATGTCATTAAAAATGTGGGCAACATTATAAGAATTAATATGCCATGTACTTCTGTTGAATGTTTTTATCTGTTAAAATTAATTTTAAAGTAGAATAATCGATGAGAAAATTGAATGAAAGTGAGAGCCACCGTTTGATGAGAAATTGTATTTACATCATCATCCATGTGTTTGTGAATGTGAAAAAAAATCATTCTTTTTCTAAACTGAAAACACTTGAGGCAAAAAACAACAAAAAACCCACATCTCCCATAATGTGTTCTCCGCCTATATAAATATACTTTAGTAATTATGAGCAATGAGAAAATAAAACCTGCTTTGAAACATATCCCTCGGGACCATTTTAGACTACTTAGCTGCTGGCTGCTGGCTGCTAAGATTATCATTATTAAAAAAAAAAAAATATCTTATGCACTGTGGTATTAAATCCACATATCCGGGTAATCGGTCTACGTTTTGTCACTTGTATGAAAACTAGAACTGGATTTATTTCCGTAGCTTCTCGTGAAAAGAAGCAATTTATAGAACAAATATTTGACTTGTTGTGTCAGCATGACGGGATTTTTGTCCTATAATGAGACGCTTTTCTCACAAGTGCCATTTTCATCGACGTTCTTTGGAAACAAGAAGTTCATGGCCTGCAAATAATTAAAATCTATAGATGGCTGTAAATGTTATCACTGAAGAGACTTATGATCTGTAAATACCTACATATCAATAAATGAGTATGTCACCCATGATTTAGTCCACACAAGATTCTGTTAGCCTGTGGATTAAACTTGCTTGATGTGTGGTCGGTCTGGGGGACGATCCCCGTTGATGGGCTCATTAAGATATTTCTCATTCCAGCCAGTGCTCCTCGACTAGTATAAAAAAGGATGTAGTATGTGTTATCCAGTCTGTGAGATGATGCATATAAATGATCTCTTGCTACTAATGCAAAAAAAAATTTAGCAGGTTTCATCTCTAAGAGTAGACCAGGGGTAAAGCACTTCCTTGATGCACGATCAGTTTGGGATTGATGCCCATCAGTGGGTCCATTGGGCTATTTCTCATTCCAGTCGGTGCACCAAGACTGGTATATCAAAGGCCATGGTATGTGCTATCCTGTCTGTGAGATGGTGCATATAAAAGATATCTTGCTACTAATAGAAAAATGTAGCAGATTTCCTCTCTAAGACTATATGTGAAAATTACCAAATGTTTGAAATCCAAAAGCGAATGGTTAACAAATCAATGTGCTTTAGTGGTGTCATTAAACAAAACAAACTTTAACTGTTAGCCCGTCTGCGTCATGTTAGTTATTTTCACTTCAACTGGAAATAATTGTCTGCAAGAGTTCTTGGGTAATAAATATTTTGTCCTTAAAGCGCTTCGTGATCAAAAATCGAATTAGCAAAATCTGTGTGTTCAGTGCACCCTGGTGTAAACTGGGATCATCTAATGGAAAAGTCTGCATAATCAGTATTGATCAAGGGTTCCTACCAGTACACATTCTGTACGTCCCAAGTGAATCTATATGGTCCTATTTCTACAAAACTTTACTATGAATCA